>NC_089872.1:13119097-13419097 GCF_036373705.1 Amia ocellicauda | reverse complement strand
ACAGAAAAGCAATCAGTATCACACTCTCAGAAGCTGGAGAAGATTAATGTCCCTCAAACAAACCAACACAATTCTGATTTCACTGTACATAGCAATTAAAATCAAAACTGAATTTCTAATTGTGAATCAATTTTAAAACTTGACTCTCAAATCCACATTTCAACTTCAATGTATTTCCGTTTGGTGTTAAATGATATAGTCCTACCGACTCGTATCCAGAATGTTTTTACAAATCACTGCCACATGTTAATACATTTGAACTGACTAAGCAATTTCAGGGTTAGAAATGAAACACAGAACTGCACTAAACTAGATGAACGGACACAGATAGAGACATAGACAGACATCCATGAATAAACTACTTTGTTTTCCTAAACAGGGATTATAGAGACAATCACAGATGTCCCAACTGACACAGGACTGGAAATTATCGATTCTTTTTTTTCTGGTCATGCAAAGTATGTGGAATTAGTGCACACTCCAGGATCTGCTGATGCAATTGTGCAAACCAAGGGGCCACTGGATGGAGACAAGATACAGGTGAACATCTGGGGGTCTGTGTGGATCTATGCTCTAGGCTTGGGATGGCAAACCTGTGGCACGGGTGCCGTATAGTTTGGCACACAAAGTGAACGACTATTTGCGTTTTTTCTGATTGTTTGTTTTGTGGCAGCCTGCCCCTAAATTGTCTAAACTGATTGGCACTTTAGAAAACCAGTCAGTATATTTAGCAGTGACAGCACCGCCCCCAAGTCATTGAGCAGCGCTCACGTTATTGTCTGAATATTCCTGTTTAAGGTCGGCTTCTTGTGCGCAGATTATCGCTGTTGTGCGCAGAACTGCAGAATCCTCCGCTTCCATTGGTGGAGCTGCGCAGATCCCAGCAGAACTGCGAAAGTCTGCACTTCAGCAACGAGATGTTCGTGTTATGATGACTGTTTATAATAATGTATTTTAATCTACCAGTTTTAGTTAGTTTACAAAATGTAAAAGCTGTAGATATTAAGTAAGTATAGTGTAACGACTACGAGCCTCACTAGGAGGGCTGGGCCTTTTAAGATCACTGCATTGTGGCGCAGGAGTCCGGGGCTCGGTTCTCCATCTCGATGTGACCCAAAAAAAAACAAAAGTGTTAAGTGCAAGTGCCAACAAAACAATATGAAGGGTTACTAATGGAGCCAAATTAACAAACTTCTACTTGTATGTAACGGCAGGACAGTGGGAGAATCTGTGGGACTCTGTTTTGGGGGTAGGTTGTGATTTTAATGGGGGTTTTAAATGTACTTTAGCATTATAATGCATGATGAAATGTGATTCATGCATTTCACTGCACTGTAGCAATAACAACATTCAAATGATGTATTCATTGTATGATGCACTTATTCTTTATTCTTTAATGTTGTGACATGCTTTGGCATGGTGTTCCATACAATTAAGATTGATGATTTAATTTGAATGAGGATTAAAGATTCCCATTGTCCAAAATAAATAGGGACATATTTCAAAAACGATTGCAATTACTATTTGTAAATTGACAATAATCTGATAATTGATCAGTGAGCAGAAATGGAACCTGCATCTTTTTTGGGAGGAATATGTGCCTCGCTTCATTCTGCAATTAGCTTCTGCAGCAGAATCCCATTAGCAGACTGGAGCTGCACTTGCTCTACAGACTACAGAGGAGTAAAAGGGTGGGTTCAAGGTGGGGGAGGTTGGCAGTGGATGCAGGTGGCAGGTGGGTGGTTTGGTTCTATCTGTCCATAGTTTTTTTATTTTTCTGTATTGTGGTTTGTTGGCATGTTTGCTTAATAACTTAATTACAACAAATAAATAAATATAGATATTGGTTAAAAAAAAAAAAAAAAAACATTTAGCCCCTGTATAAGCTTTTAAATCCCTAATTTATCATTGGCACCCTTTGGCACTTAGCAAAGTATACAAACCAGACTTTGGGCACTCCATTCAAAAAAGGATCGCCATCCCTGCTGTAGGCCAATGGGATCTTCTGTAAATTCCCATTGGAGGACAAGAGTTATTTTAAAAGGCACAAATCTGTTGACACATGCCCAAAAAGAACCAAGAAATAAATAATAACACTGATATAAACTGCATAGCAGCGAAATGTAATAAACACAACAATGTGTTACTAATGGAGACAGAAAGGAAACTATGTATGTATGAATATTTATGGATTTTGTTTTGTGTTAAATTACTAGCATTTCAACTTCTTGTTTACTCTATATTTCTGATATTTGGTTACATCAGTTGTTGAACCTTCAGTTCAAGAATGTAAGTTAAATGCTTTTTCATTTCTTCTTTAGCCTGGTGGGGAGCTTTTTTATAATATTCAGTGTTTGGACACGTTAGTAAGTATCATTATCCTAATTTAAATTTGTCACACATCTATTTATTAACATTAATATGTATTTATCTATTAATCTTAATGTATCTTTTTCATTCAGATAAATAACACTCGAAGACTCCTTATCCTCGACATTAATGATAATAATCCAGTTTTTCAGAAAAGGAATTATAATGTCAGTGTGTCTGAGGTAAGAATAACTTGTCTTTGAAGCTGCTGTATTTGAAGCTGCATATATATTTCATGTAATATCAAAATTCAGTTAATTGAACACAAATGACTGCACAGTTCACTACACAAGGAGCAGTTTATACACTATCCACAACCTGTCAGTATTTCTCACAGTGTAAGAGACGGCTCTACCCATATTGTGGCATTGCCCAAGCCAGACGTTTCTGCATCAAGAAACAATATTCAGAATGGAAAGATCATGGAAAACGTTTTGACAAAGACACAGTAGCAAACCATTATTTTGAGTTCACAGCTAGCTGTATTCTGATGGGAGCATTTTGCCTTTCAAACCTGTCCTGTTAGTATTATACAAATTTTGTAGTATTTTTTCCAATAAAAATAACAGAAAAACCTTCTTTTGACTTTTTATTTTATTTTATTTTAGACTATCTCAGTGGGATCGTCTATACTCAAAGTGACAGCTGTAGATCTTGACATCAGCTCAGAATTCAACAGTATATCATACACAGTTGTGGTAAGAAATCATTTCATTCATGTATTTATTTGTTGGTTTCAAAACTAAAGATTTGAAGGTTCCTTGGAGGAGTAATATGACAGTCCTAATAGATGTATTTTATTCTCTCTCTAATTTAAAGCCCCCACACCCTAGTGAATTTGAGGTGAGAGTTGGTGATGGGAGCATCTTGCTGATACAAACACTCAACTATAACCGAAACAGTTCATACAGTTTCACAGTAAAAGCAGAGGTATGTTCACATGTACTGCATTTGTTATGTGAAGTGTTATTATTTGCCTGGTGCAAAATAACTTTTAATTTTTCATGTTCTGCTCAGTTGGGTCAGCATATAGATGAGGTATTGGATAGAAATCTGTTCCTCTCCCAGTTACCCCCTGCATTCAGTCAGCTATTTCTAAAATCAGGACAAGACAGTGCTAATCAGACAATTACGAATTATTATTAGCAGATGCCCTACAGTGCGACTTTCATTGTTTAAAATTCAATGACATTACAGGGCTCTATGAAACCCATTTTATGTTATGGTTTTCCTGATTTTAGATTTTTCTGCGGTAGAGAGAACGAAAACAAGCATCACAGACAATTTGCATTAGGAAAAAAATGTATTTGTATTTATAGTACATATCGGTCACAATTAATCATAGTATCGCATTTTTAAAACATGTTAATATGTCCTAAACTTATTAACTGTATCCCCCCATACAGATTAACCTAAAACGTAAAACAGTAAAAATCTATGAAATGTTTTCCTTCTAACCCTAACCCCAAAACTAATTTTACATAGAAGTTTCTGAAGCAAATCACGTGGGTTTGTCTAGACTACAATGCACAGCTGAACACACCACACATTGCCAACATTTGCCCATCAGCACACAGTCTGCACCTTCCCTTCTTTGTGAATGAAGAAAAGTGATCAATTCTATCAAAGCGTTCTGGCCTTGGAAGTACAGGCTTTATGATCACCTTTACTGAGGACTCAATGGCCGTTCCCTTTTCAGCTTCTGATAATGGATCATTGCCTGGGCAAAGTCAAACCGAACACTTTGTTTATCAAACCTTGCTCTCCCCAATGACATCATGGCGATAAAGCAACCTATAAAGCAACTACCGTGTGTTTTTAGAGGCATGCAAAACAGAGCTAACATCATGTCTGCCATGTCTACACCACCCATGTGTGAATTGTATTGCTTCACAAGTTGAGGACCTGGAACTGCAATTTATAATACTACTACTACTACTACTACTACTACTACTACTATAATTAAACTACCAATTAATTATATTGATTATATTGGCTTTAATTACATTTAATTGTCGGAAGAACTTCTAGCTCTTTCTGTGACAGAAATGTCCTCTTAACTGCTGTTGAAACCCTATACTCTCAACTGCAAGTGCAAAATTTTTTCTGCCTGATTTGGATTCAGGTATATAATCAGGGTCTAGGCCTAGATCACCTTCCTCTTCACTGGATGAGCCTATAAAACATCCTCTGCTGAAATTCCCTACAAAATATATTCTGTTTTATTAGCACACAATGAATAATATTTCAATCAATGTTAAAAATACAGCATAAATGCAATGTGTTAGGTTTTATTTACTAGAATACATTTTACCACACTGTCATGCCCACATGGAGCGGAAGCAGCCATGACAGTTTTCAGTCAGGTCTGATTAATGGATACTTTAGAAAAAGGCACCTGAAATTTTGCATAGATTCAAATGAATGAGGAATGTATCCTCTGGGAAACAATGCCAGATTTATATGAAAGTAATGATACATGGCTGATAGAGGGCAGCAGAGAATGTATCTTGTGGTGCACAAAACCACTTTTTAATATAGGTTTTTGTTTATGTTTTTTCCAACATTCAAGAACCAAATTTGTTTTAATATAACTGTGAGAACCGCTGAACAATTATGTTTAAGGTATGGGCAGATGGAGTTAATCTCCTAAAATAACCGCCAGGATTTGATATGCCCCGTTTAAAACACCAAGTCATACAGACATTTTCACAGCATCGGACTTGGCAGCATCGTCTTGTTTTAGCAGCGCACAATCCCGCAGTTCTGCACAGATCTGCAGAATCCCACTGATCCCTAGTGAAAACAACAACATGCGCCTGCTCAGTGTGGAAAGACGCAAGACGAGGGATGACTATACTCATCTTTATTGTGTCATTTAATTTTCATCATTGCTGTCTGCATTGTTTATAGGACAAGGATGGGAATTCTGATCAAACAGATGTGCTCATCACAGTTGAAGACCATGATAACTTGAGCCCCTACTTTTTACACAGCCTTTACAATGCAGCCATTCCTGAACATAAGGTGAGTTAGTACTTCATTTTGCACCTTCTTGTGTAGGCCTACTCATTTGTAGAAATTAAAATTAAATAGAGTTTTACTTTATCAAGAACCCTCTTCTAGGAAGGAAACTTCACAAGCTAAACAAATTGTTACTTGGTTTAACTCTGTGGCACACATTATGAAAACAGGATTGGGGAAATATTTTTCATTTAAATAGGTCTATATTTGAGAAAATAAACAAATCAAACAAACACATATTTGGGGCATCCTGGGATTTACTGTGCAATTGCCGAACCAATTATATCACTTTACACATTCACAATCATCTCTACTTTGAAAACTTTTGATCTCAAACTACCACACTTCAAATCCCACAAAGTCACCAAAAAAGTAGCTTATGAAATCCTATCACCAGCACTGCTCTTCAACACATCCTAGCAAAGAAGAGAATATCACAAATACCAGCGCTCACTATTCAAACTTCTATAGACCTGGAACATATTTGCCAGCCTTCGGTATCCTGCTGCTTTTCTTTCAATCTTTAAATTGGTCCTTTCTTGTGTGCAATACCACTCTGCAATACTGAAGCACACCTGTACCCTGTTAGATACTTATAGTTTGACCGACCGTGTTCAAACCTGGTCTTGTTTCCTGTACAGGTGGTAGCAGTAGACACTAATGGCTTGAGTGCTACTGCTGTGGTGAACATCACAATCCTGGATATCAATGACAATAACCCCCCGTTCAAAACACTTCCCCAAAACATCTCAATTCCAGAAGGAGATTACACCCCAGACTTGCCTGGGGAAATAACCCAAATTATTGCAACAGACTCTGATGCCGGTGAAAATGGGCACGTTACACTGTCAATACTGTCTGCAGACTCAAATGCACTGTTTCACTTTCAGGAGGTTAGTACAAATTATGAGTCCTTCCCTTCATTCAGGGTTTGGTGTTTTCATAAAATGAAAGATTGTATATGTTTTTGTTCAATCCTGATGTATATGGAAGCATATATTGGACTTTATTCAAATGCTAATGCAAAACTGGAAATTAAAATGCAATCACACAACTGCATTTTCATTTTCCATGTATCCATACAATATTTGCAATGCAAATGCAATAATCTAATTTGAATATACTAGGACACACATTCACTGACAATATTAAAATGTTAATGCAAAAGCCAATATATATATATATATATATATATATATATACACACACACTCACCTAAAGGATTATTAGGAACACCTGTTCAATTTCTCATTAATGCAATTATCTAACCAACCAATCACATGGCAGTTGCTTCAATGCATTTAGGGGTGTGGTCCTGGTCAAGACAATCTCCTGAACTCCAAACTGAATGTCTGAATGGGAAAGAAAGGTGATTTAAGCAATTTTGAGCGTGGCATGGTTGTTGGTGCCAGACGGGCCGGTCTGAGTATTTCACAATCTGCTCAGTTACTGGGATTTTCACGCACAACCATTTCTAGGGTTTACAAAGAATGGTGTGAAAAGGGAAAAACATCCAGTATGCGGCAGTCCTGTGGGCGAAAATGCCTTGTTGATGCTAGAGGTCAGAGGAGAATGGGCCGACTGATTCAAGCTGATAGAAGAGCAACTTTGACTGAAATAACCACTCGATACAACCGAGGTATGCAGCAAAGCATTTGTGAAGGCACAACACGTACAACCTTGAGGCGGATGGGCTACAACAGCAGAAGACCCCACCGGGTACAACTCATCTCCACTACAAATAGGAAAAAGAGGCTACAATTTGCACAAGCTCACCAAAATTGGACAGTTGAAGACTGGAAAAATGTTGCCTGGTCTGATGAGTCTCGATTTCTGTAGAGACATTCAGATGGTAGAGTCAGAATTTGGCGTAAACAGAATGAGAACATGGATCCATCATGCCTTGTTACCACTGTGCAGGCTGGTGGTGGTGGTGTAATGGTGTGGGGGATGTTTTCTTGGCACACTTTAGGCCCCCTAGTGCCAATTGGGCATCGTTTAAATGCCACGGCCTACCTGAGCATTGTTTCTGACCATGTCCATCCCTTTATGACCACCATGTACCCATCCTCTGATGGCTACTTCCAGCAGGATAATGCACCATGTCACAAAGGTCGAATCATTTCAAATTGGTTTCTTGAACATGACAATGAGTTCACTGTACTAAACTGGCCCCCACAGTCACCAGATCTCAACCCAATAGAGCATCTTTGGGATGTGGTGGAACGGGAGCTTCGTGCCCTGGATGTGCATCCCACAAATCTCCATCAACTGCAAGATGCTATCCTATCAATATGGGCCAACATTTCTAAAGAATGCTTTCAGCACCTTGTTGATTCAATGCCACATAGAATTAAGGCAGTTCTGAAGGCGAAAGGGGGTCAAACACAGTATTAGTATGGTGTTCCTAATAATCCTTTAGGTGAGTATATATATATATATATATATATATATATATATATATATATATATATATATATATATATATATATACACACACACACACACACACCAATCAGCCATAACATTATGAGCACTGACAGGTAAAGTGAATAACACTGATAATCTCGTTATCATGGCACCTGTCAGTGGGTGGGATAAATTAGGCAGCAAGTGAACATTTTGTCCTCAAAGTTAAAAATGGGCAAGCGTAAGGATCTGAGTGACTTTGACAAGGGCCAAATTGTGATGGCTAGACGACTGGTTCAGAGCATCTCCAAAACTGCAGCTCGTGGGGTGTTCCCGGTCTGCAGTGGTCAGTACCTATCAAAAGTGCTCCAAGGAAGGAAAAGCGGTGAACCGGCGACAGGGTCATGGGCGGCCGAGGCTCACTGATGCACGTGGGGAACAAAGGCTGGCCCGTGTGGTCCGATCCAACAGACCAGCTACTGTAGCTCAAATTGCTGAAAAAGTTAATGCTGGTTCTGATAGAAAGGTGTCAGAACACACAGTGCATCGCAGTTTGTTGCATATGGGGCTGCGTAGCCGCAGACCAGTCAGGGTGCCCATGCTGACCCCTGTCCACTGCCGAAAGCGCCTACAATGAGCACCTGAGCATCAGAACTGGATGGCAAAAGGTGAACCTACACAATATTAGGCAGGTGGTCATAATGTTATGGCTGATCGGTGTGTGTATATATATATATATATACATATACATATACATATACATACACACACACACAGTGAGGGGAAAAAAGTATTTGATCCCCTGCTGATTTTGTACGTTTGCCCACTGACAAAGAAATGATCAGGCTATAATTTTAATGGTGGGTGTATTTTAACAGTGAGAGACAGAATAACAACAACAAAAATCCAGAAAAACGCATTTCAAAAAAGTTATACATTGATTTGCATGTTAATGAGGGAAATAAGTATTTGACCCCTTCGACTTATTACTCGGTGGCAAAAACCCTTGTTGGCAATCACAGAGGTCAGACGTTTCTTGTAGTTGGCCAACAGGTTTGCACACATCTCAGGAAGGATTTTGTCCCACTCCTCTTTGCAGATCCTCTCCAAGTCATTAAGGTTTCGAAGCTGACGTTTGGCAACTCGAACCTTCAGCTCCCTCCACAGATTTTCTATGGGATTAAGGTCTGGAGACTGGCTAGGCCACTCCAGACCTTAATGTGCTTCTTCTTGAGCCACTCCTTTGTTGCCTTGGCTGTGTGTTTTGGGTCATTGTCATGCTGGAATCCCCATCCACGACCCATTTTCAATGCCCTTGCTGAGGGAAGGAGGTTCTCACCCAAGATTTGACGGTACATGGCCCCGTCCATCGTCTCTTTGATGCGGTGCAGTTGTCCTGTCCCCTTAGCAGAAAAACACCCCCAAAGCATAATGTTTCCACCTCCATGTTTGACGGTGGGGATGGTGTTCTTGGGGTCATTCCTCCTCCTCCAAACACGGCGAGTTGAGTTGATGCCAAAGAGCTCAATCTTGGTCTTATCTGACCACAACACTTTCACCCAGTTCTCCTCTGAATCATTCAGATGTTCATTGGCAAACTTCAGACGGGCCTGTACATGTGCTTTCTTGAGCAGGGGGACCTTGCGGGCGCTGCAGGATTTCAGTCCTTCACGGCATAGTGTGTTACCAATTGTTTTCTTGGTGACTATGGTCCCAGCTGCCTTGAGATCATTAACAAGATCCTCCCGTGTAGTTCTGGGCTGATTCCTCACCGTTCTCATGATCATTGAAACTCCACGAGGTGAGATCTTGAATGGAGCCCCAGACCGAGGGAGACTGACAGTTATTTTGTGTTTCTTCCATTTGCGAATAATCGCACCAACTGTTGTCACCTTCTCACCAAGCTGCTTGACGATGGTCTTGTAGCCCATTCCAGCCTTGTGTAGGTCTACAATCTTGTCCCTGACATCCTTGGACAGCTTTTTGGTCTTGGCCATGGTGGAGAGTTTGGAATCTGATTGATTGATTGCTTCTGTGGACAGGTGTCTTTTACACAGGTAACGAGCTGATTAAGAGCACTCCCTTTAAGAGAGTGCTCCTAATCTCAGCTCGTTACCTGTAAAAGACACCTGGGAGCCAGAAATGTTGCTGATTGATAGGGGATCAAATACTTATTTCCCTCATTAACATGCAAATCAATTTATAACTTTTTTGAAATGTGTTTTTTTGTTGTTATTCTGTCTCTCACTGTTAAAATACACCTACCATTAAAATTATAGACTGATCATTTCTTTGTCAGTGGGCAAACGTACAAAATCAGCAGGGGATCAAATACTTTTCCCCTCACTGTATGTATGTATGTATGTATGTATGTATATAAATAACCTATTACTCAATTATTACACTCTAAAAAATTTTTTGTCTCATATTCTTTGTACTTTCATTGTTTTTAAAGGATGGGACATTAATTGCTACAGGACGTTTGGATAGAGAGTCTAAGGATCTGTATGAGCTGGTGATTGTGGCCTTAGATAATGGGATACCACAAAGAACGGTAACACATTTTTGTGATTGATTATGGTAGTTTACTTCATTAACTGATAAACAGCATATATGAGACTCGGTAGTGGAAAAACTCTCAACTTACACATTAGTTAATTAGCTCATTAATGGCTCTCCAATCTCAGCATGGAATGAAAGGTGACATTGTCTCGAAACCCGCATAATATGGCAAGCCGAGTTATCATTCAGAGATATCTCCAATTGCATTTCAAGATATCTTTAAATATTTTACAGATATCTTTAGACTATCAGATACAAACTGAATTCCTCATTACAGTGACTGCCACAAACAATAAGACAGCCATCTTTCATCATATGACTTTAGAAACCAGTTTTGTTTGGTAGAAGTAACGATGGTATGTCTGTCAGATCATAATATTTTTTAGTGTGGCATTATTTTATATTTTCAAACTATCTTGCAATGAAGTGTAGAAAGCACCCTGGACTGTGTGTGATCAGTATTGATGTTTATTGACAGGCTGCAATAGATCTCACTATTTCAGTCCTGGATGTGAATGACAGCCCACCAGTCTTCACCAAAAGCAACTACACCACCAGTCTGAACCTGACGTCTCCTGCAAGAACCTTTGTCACTTCAGTTTCTGCTACTGACCAAGACTCGGTAAAATCCACAAGAGCTGCTCAGTCACATCTGTATTGTTTTTAAACTTAATTTCTATAGACCTTTGCATATTTAAATAATGTCTCAAATTGTATTGAATATTCTTTACCAGTGAACTAACAAATACATGTCATCAAATTATTTTTTATACCATGTGTATAGTATTAACAACGTATTGATTTTTAGTTAGAGATTTCTGTATTTGCATGGTAGGCTATAAATGTAATTAATACAGGATTTCAGGCTGAATACGGGGCTTTGAGGTGCCAATCATTTCTCCCTCAGGGAAGTAATGCTGTTGTGGAGTACTACATGCTGGATGAGGATCCTGATAGTAAATATTTTACAATCGAAGACCCGTGCAAGGGAGCTATACTGACGAAGCAGAGCCTCCCCCGGCCTGGGTCGTACAGGTTCTCTGTGGAAGCTAGAGACCGGGGCGACCCCCCCCTGAACAGCACAGCCTCCGTGTTTGTGGACATCATAGGCAACGGGCCGTTCATGCCGGAGTTCAATTCCTCTGAAATCAGGTGACATTTAATTGGCACTGCTGTATACATTAGCTGGTTTTTAATACATTTGCTAATGGGATTAATTTGAAACTGAGAGATCTGCTGTCTGTCTGAGGCTCTGTCTGTTATTCTCATTGACTCAAAGAGAGCTTTTTAAAACCAAAACACATTTTTAATCAGTGTATTCCTGTTTCCTACAGTGAACGTGTTGAGGAGAACACAGGGTCTGGGCACCTTGTGTACACTTTTTCTGTACTGGATACACCTGGAGTGAGTGTCATCTACAGCATTATAAATGGAAACAAATTGGGTGAGTCTCTAACAGTTTCTGTAGCAGCCCTGTCACTGAACTGTGTTTTTACAGAAACCCTGAATTGGTCTCTCCTGTCCACAGATCATTTCCGGTTGGATGCAAGCACCGGTGAACTGTACACCACAATCAATCTGGACTTCGAGCAGCTGTCAACGTACATCATCACTATTGAGGCCATAGGATTCCCCTCTACCAAGTCTTCACCAGGTATTCTAGTGCTCAAATTAAGATGCTTCCTATTTTATTAGGGCTACTAAGGTAAGTAGAATAAAACATTGAAGAACTCCTAAAACAAGAGCAGAGCAAGATATTGTAATGACCAACAGCACTCAGTTCTTACACTGAGAAATAAAAGTAAATCAAATAAATCCAAAAAAAGCCACAAATCCTCTGCATATTACCAAGGATGGGGACACTCATAACACTGTCACTGAACAGATTTAATCTCTAATGCCTAACCTTATAGATATATTATATTATTTTATATTAAGCTGGCAAAAATATTGCAACATTGACCATTTTGGTTGAGGATGTGAACGAAGCACCTGAATTCAGCAGCCCCAGCTATTCTGCAAGGATTTTCAAAGTGTCTCCATACAAGACTCCAGTGGTGAAAGTGAAGGTAAGTGTAGAGGGTTTATTGATCTGTCTGGTCAGGTGGTTAAAATGAGGTGATGCTCAAGGGTGAACAGCAGCAGTGAATAAAATAATGTCTAGAACCTCTGCAGAAAGATTAATGAACATAATTGTACATTTCAAGATGGTATCCCAATAATGATACCAGGCAAAACCATACTGAACTTAAACACAGGGCATTGAGGATTGTGTACTATTCCTCTCTAAATTACAAGTAAACCAACGAGTAAACCAACGTGTGTAATGTTTTGAACTCTTATTCTAGGCCACAGATCCAGACAGCGGAGAGAAAGGACTTCTGGTGTATAGTTTGAATGAACCTAAAAGCAAGGAGTTTGATGTTGACAGCTCCACTGGGCAAGTTTATGTGGTGTCCTTAAAGAGTGGGACGTTCACTTTCCAAGTGAAGGCTACTGACCTCGAGGGAAAGGGATTGTCAGCTGTAACAAGTGTGGAAGTAAGTGCCCTGAATGTACTGGAGACTGAATGCATGTCAGAGGAAGGGAACCTGCAGTTTATGGAGCTGAAGTGATGTTAGTTTAACTGCAAGAAAGAAAAAGATTGAAAGATGGAAGAAACACGGTCTGAAGTAGGGTGTGTGTCTGTGAGTGACAGTTACTGTTGTGTTTTTTCCAGGTGATTGTGGAAGAGAGCTCTTACAATGATGTGGTGGTTATTTCAATCAATGTAGCTGTCCACGAGGTGGAAAAGAATATTTCTGAAGTGCAAAAGTAAGAGGGGAGAAAATTAAATCCTGCTATGTAGTAATAGGGAACATACTTTGTTTTCTTAGGAACAATCTAGCCAAAAATTAACCCCAACCCCACACCTTGTCCTATATAGTATACATATAGTGACATAGTGCTGGGCTGGGCAAGTGACTGCTGCCTTGGTTGCCACTACGCTTGCCCAACCCAGCACTATGTCACTTATTTATTTTATTTATTTATTTATATATATATATATATATATATATATATATATATATATATATATATATATATATATATATATATATATATAACATTTACTGTATTTATGCAACCTTTGTTCTCATTTTCTTTGATAAAAGGAACCAAACCTACAACTTTACTGATAAATGAATTAGAATTAGACACTCACAGAAAACAGTCAAATGATTGATTGACCAATTTCAAAATGTTTGAAATTTAAGAAGCATGATGAAGGAAATGAAAGTGTTTTATTGAAAGAGCTTCACACAGTGCCAGATTGAGAGCAGCTTGTTTTTAATCTTTAATGTTTTTAAATAAATTATTTTGTATTTGCTTGTCTTGCTGCTTTTAAATATAATTCCTGAACAACATTATGTTTGACTTTGTTCATGCCAGGGCTCTGCAACAATCAATGGGCTGGAATATACACATTATCGAGGTCAAAGGCATCAGTAATCAAACAAGATCCACAGAAAGCCAGGAAGAGACCTACATCAGTTTCATAGCCTCCAACGCGGACTACAAAATCATATCCACAGTTCAAGTAAAACGGCAAGTCTCCTTTTTTTTTTTTTTTTTACAGGGTAGATGTTTTATTTTTTATTTTTTTAACATGGTTACTGATGCTAATAATATACTGTCTTTTTCATTTTTACAGAAAATTACAAGCAGCAAAGGAGAAAATCAATAATGAACTCCAAGCGATATTTGGAGAAGATGTTTATTTTTCAGTGAAAGACGGTTTTAATGAGTTTCAGCCACAGGACCAAATAGCAGGCATTGTTGTGGGTGTGTTGGTGGCCCTGGCTTTCATAAGCTTCCTCATTTATGCTTTTTTACGCAGAAAGGTAATTTACAATCCTGTGGTATACATTTCTGAAGGACCATTTATGAACTGTCTAGGATTAAAGTAAAGGAATATGCCAGGGCTTCTACAATCCTGGAATATTGTCCTGAGGATGGAAATTTAGCTTTTGGTCAAAAAGTGCCCAAAACCTAAATTTTCACCCTGAGGACAATATGAGAATGTATAAGACAATGTAGTGATGAGTTTGTATAAAGACATAAAACAATCCAAATCCCAACTTTAACTCAAAGATCTTATATTTGTTTCACTTCATTTCCAGGACAATAATTCTCAAGCAGACAGTCAGGTCAGTGCTCTCAGTCTTAACTGCATCATGTGCTTCTTAAATATGCAATTTTTTTGAAGAGTTTGTATTATGACATCAAACATATATATGCACACACACACACACACACACACACACACACACACACACACACACACACACACACACACACACACACACACACACAGCTCTGGAACAAATTGAGACCACTCCCAAGTTTAGAAATCAATGTTAAATAGTCTCTTAATTTTTTCCAGAGCTGTATATATATTAAACATACAGAATTATTTCATGTTTTATAAAATAAGAAAAAGCACAAACTCTTACTGAGGCTTTAGGCCTTTTTCTGGCATGCATTAACTAACATATCTTTCCATCACAGATCAATGTACTAGTTTTTAGTGATAAAATGACAGTGAATATTAAACGACCTCTTGTAACTTCATCCTCTGGAATATAAAAACTGCCGGTTATTAATTAACTCAGTTCACAGCTATGACTCTGAGACGAGAGAAAAAACACAAAATAGGACAGAGACTTGAATCTGTATTCAAAGACACCTCGATTCTGAGAGCCGCACTCCTCTTCTTGTGTGCGTGTGATACAAATAAATTGAATCTGAATCTGTGACCTCCATGCAGTGGGGTTTTCACTTCCACAGTAAACACAAGTACATAAACAGTTACATTGGAAAACAGTAAAGTTAGTGAGGAGCTCAGGTAGGTGTGCCTGTTCTGTGGGAAATGATTGTATATACATTGTCTAACACTGCTTTCTGATATTGCAGCTTCCCCCAGCACACAGACGGAGCTCCAAAGAACTGGTTTTTCACTTGTAATGAAACTTCACCTGTATAAACCCTGCTCTTTCACCTTGGGAGAGTCCTTGTTGGTATGTCTTTAAATCGCAGAGATTTTAAGCACAAACAGTGCACCTATTTATAAATATGTTGTGCCTCACTTAAATGTAGCACGATACACATTATATATATAAAGTATATTTGTTTTTTGACTCGATATTTTAGTTTATCGCCTACAATTTGTCCTGATGATTAAGAAGTACATTATATAATCAATTACTTTTCACGTTTCATGTGTTTATGATATTCATGGCATATCATGTGAACTATCGGTTCTATATACTGTATACATTCTCATGAACAACTGAAGGCTTGCCAATGGATTACAGCATTGTATATTTGTTTATTAGGTTATTTATTATAGTCCTTTATATAATCAATCTTCCACACTAAATGTTGTTTTCAGTGTTGTACTTATTTATTTTTGTATCATACTCAGAAATATTGTTGTAAATAAACAGTGGTGACATTTTACACTACACGTGTAGAAAAGGTGCATCTGGTAATTGGTGTGTTGAGTGGACAGACTGCTGCCAAAATATTTTTTTTTTACATTTACAAATGATTTAAAAAAATCTTAAATCTTTGCATTACCAAGAACATCTAAAAATGAACCAACCAATAGTAAACCAATGCAGCAATTGTTATTTGCTTTCTTGCTTGATTGCAGAAAATGCATCTACGGTTATCTTGGCTGTCAATTAAAGAGATTGATTTATTTATTTATTTATTTATATGGGCTGGGGAAATTAATATGTAAATCTTTGCAATTAATTTGAAATATTTAACGCATACAAAAAAATATAACGCAATGGACGCAGCACTATAACCTCCATTTTAATGACTTCCTTTGCAAGTTTGTTTCAGACAGCAGCACTGATCAGTGCCCAACGATGGTTTTACTGATTACAAATTATTTTTTCTTTGATTGGGTGCAGGTCCTGTACACTGTGATATTAGAACAGTTTAAGTTTTCAAAACGTCAATGCAAGAGATTTGTCACAAAAACATGAGATGACAGAAATGGCTCCCACCAGCAGCACCAGCTGTATATATACATGTATGAGTGTACAGTGGGGATAAAAAAAGGTATTTGATCCCCTGCTGATTTTGTACGTTTGCCCACTGACAAAGAAATGATCAGTCTATAATTTTAATTGTAGGTGTATTTTAACAGTGAGAGACAGAATAACAACAAAAAAATCCAGAAAAACGCATTTCAAAAAAGTTATACATTGATTTGCATGTTAATGAGGGAAATAAGTATTTGACCCCTTCCACTTAGTACTTGGTGGCAAAACCCTTGTTGGCAATCACAGAGGTCAGACGTTTCTTGTAGTTGGCCACCAGGTTTGCACACATCTCAGGAGGGATTTTGTTCCACTCCTCTTTGCAGATCCTCTCCAAGTCATTAAGGTTTCGAGGCTGACGTTTGGCAACTCGAACCTTCAGCTCCCTCCACAGATTTTCTATGGGATTAAGGTCTGGAGACTGGCTAGGCCACTCCAGGACCTTAATGTGCTTCTTCTTGAGCCACTCCTTTGTTGCCTTGGCTGTGTGTTTTGGGTCATTGTCATACTGGAATACCCATCCACGACCCATTTTCAATGCCCTGGCTGAGGGAAGGAGGTTCTCACCCAAGATTTGACGGTACATGGCCCCGTCCATCGTCCCTTTGATGCGGTGCAGTTGTCCTGTCCCCTTAGCAGAAAAACACCCCCAAAACATAATGTTTCCACCTCCATGTTTGACGGTGGGGATGGTGTTCTTGGGGTCATTCCTCCTCCTCCAAACACGGCGAGTTGAGTTGATGCCAAAGAGCTCGATTTTGGACTCATCTGACCACAACACTTTCACCCAGTTCTCCTCTGAATCATTTAGATGTTGGCAAACTTCAGACGGGCCTGTGCTTTCTTGAGCAGGGGGACCTTGCGGGCGCTGCAGGATTTCAGTCCTTCATGGCGTAGTGTGTTGCCAATTGTTTTTTTGGTGACTATGGTCCCAGCTGCCTTGAGATCATTAACAAGATCCTCCCATGTAGTTCTGGGCTGATTCCTCACCGTTCTCATGATCATTGAAACTCCACAAGGCGAGATCTTGCATGGAGCCCCAGACCGAGGGAGACTGACAGTTATTTTGTGTTTCTTCCATTTGCGAATAATCACACCAACTGTTGTCACCTTCTCACCAAGCTGCTTGGCGATGGTCTTGTAGCCCATTCCAGCCTTGTGTAGGTCTACAATCTTGTCCCTGACACCCTTGGTCAGCTCTTTGGTCTTGGCCATGGTGGAGAGTTTGGAATCTCATTGACTGATTGCTTCTGTGGACAGGTGTCTTTTATACAGGTAACGAGCTGAGATTAGGAGCACTCCCTTAAAGAGAGTGCTCCTAATCTCAGCTCCTTACCTGTATAAAACACACCTGGGAGCCAGAAATATGCAGGTGTGAAAAAATGTTGTAAAGTAAGAATGCTTTCAAAAACAGACATGGTAATAGATTATATTTATCAATTAACTAAATGCAAAGTGAGTGAACAGAAGAAAAATCTACATCAAATCAATATTTGGTGTGACCACCCTTTGCCTTTGCACAGCATCAGTTCTTCTAGGTTCACTTGCACACAGTTTTTGAAGGAACTCGGCAGGTAGGTTGGCTCAAACATCTTGGAGAACTAACCACAGTTATTCTGTGGATTTAGGCAGCCTCAGTTGCTTCTCTCTCTTCATGTAGTCCCAGACAGACTCGATGATGTTGAGATCAGTGCTCTGTGGGGGCCATACCATCACTTCCAGGACTCCTTGTTCTTCTTCATGCTGAAGATAGTTCTTAATGACTGTCGCTGTATGTTTGGGGTTATTGCCATGCTGCAGAATTAATTTGGGGCCAAACAGATGCCACCCTGATGGTATTGCATGATGGATAAGTATATGCCTGTACTTCTCAGCACTGAGGAGACTTAATTCGGACCAAATCCCCAACTCCATTTGCAGAAATGCAGCCCCAAACATCCAAGGAACCTTATATATATATATATATATATATATATATATATATTGTAAGAACCACTACCATCATGTGGTGCAAAACAGAGCGGGTTTTACTCAGGGAACACAATCACTCAGGACAGCTCCACTCCAAAACAGGGCACCTCACTGGTAAACCCGGCCAACCACACACTATATATCCCTATATATACTATGCATGACCACCGGCAGGTCCAACCCCCCTGCCGGTAGTACACCTATCCCTGCTTGTTCACCCTACGTGACCTTATATCCCCGAAAACCCGCACCCGTGGACATTTCAGAGCTTTCAGACAGCAACATTTACCCCAATGGATTATTTGTTCTACCAATGAAATACTGTGTTTCGAAGGAGATTATACCATTTATTTGATCGGGAAGTATAATAAATAGTATGTCCCCTAAGTAGTTCAGTAGTGAAGAATAACAATTGCTGTGTTTAAAAATAGTTAATATGAAGTTATTGTACACGCAAAGCAGCTTGGGCATTTAAATCAGTGCATTACATTTTTTTACATTTGGATCTTTTCTCATTCCTACCGAGTTATCTGCACAAGTATTTTATTTGTAGATTCATATTTCTGTTTATGAACCTGTTTGTTTGTATTTTTCATTTTGAATCGTATGTATTTGTTTGTGGATTACAAACATTTGTGTACATGGTGACGCCCTTGTTTTAAATGTTTTAATGTGTCCTTATCCGGTTGTAAAATAACTGTAGAGACTGATGGTATAAGAGAGAGAGAGAGAGAGAGAGATTGTTCTGTGTTGCGTTGGAGACCAAGAAGGTGCCGATGGATTGCTGTACAGCGGAGCTACAAAGACCTCAGTCTCTGGAGAAAGGGAAGTGCAGAGTGATTATAAGAAGCTACCTGTGACAGTCTGTTACTTTAATTCTAGACATTGGCTCAGATAAGGGAATCGGGTCTCTCCCTCTCCTCCATGATTTAATCTTCGCATACAGACCAATTCCTAATTAATTGTGCCGCTTAGTTTAACCTGGTATTGACATAATAACGCAAACTCCTACCCAGTTTGTTTTATAATGTATTGTAATATTTGTAAATGTATGTATGTGAATGTGTGATTGGAGTTTTAAGTCTGTGAGAGGGTGGGATGTGGTTGGTTGATCCCCCAATGTATGTATCTGATGAGGACTAATTGTGCCCGGGTTATTTATTTTGTTTGAATTTGATTGAAGAAACTAGTGTGAACAGGTGTTTATTTTCTTAAGGTTGTATTTTGATTATAGTGTGGTTTGTTTTGTTTATGGTTATTAACTTGGATCATTTTATTATTCCAGTATAGTTTCTTGTTTTGCTGATTGTTATTGGTATTGTAGCGCATCCGCTATTACTTAACCTGTTTGACAGTGAGGGTCACCAGGCAGATCTGCCACCATTTTTAATTTTTATATCTACACATTCTACAGCTAGCAGTTATATCTGAAAATAAGTACCCAAAGTTTGTTATTACTGGAATTTCATTATTTATCGTTTATTTTCATCAATGATCTAAAAAGTGTAATTTTGAATGAATGCCAAAATTGTATCAAAAACTTTCCCATAAATTCATTCTTCGTAACATTCTTCTTCATATATACACTCACCTAAAGGATTATTAGGAACACCATACTAATACTGTGTTTGACCCCCTTTCGCCTTAATTCTATGTGGCATTGATTCAACAAGGTGCTGAAAGCATTCTTTAGAAATGTTGGCCCATATTGATAGGATAGCATCTTGCAGTTGATGGAGATTTGTGGGATGCACATCCAGGGCACGAAGCTCCCGTTTCAACACATCCCAAAGATGCTCTATTGGGTTGAGATCTGGTGACTGTGGGGGCCAGTTTAGTACAGTGAACTCATTGTCATGTTCAAGAAACCAATTTGAAATGATTCGACCTTTGTGATATGGTGCATTATCCTGCTGGAAGTAGCCATCAGAGGATGGGTACATGGTGGTCATAAAGGGATGGACATGGTCAGAAACAATGCTCAGGTAGGCCGTGGCATTTAAACGATGCCCAATTGGCACTAAGGGGCCTAAAGTGTGCCAAGAAAACATCCCCCACACCATTACACCACCACCACCAGCCTGCACAGTGGTAACAAGGCATGATGGATCCATGTTCTCATTCTGTTTACGCCAAATTCTGACTCTACCATCTGAATGTCTCAACAGAAATCGAGACTCATCAGACCAGGCAACATTTTTCCAGTCTTCAACTGTCCAATTTTGGTGAGCTTGTGCAAATTGTAGCCTCTTTTTCCTATTTGTAGTGGAGATGAGTGGTACCCGGTGGGGTCTTCTGCTGTTGTAGCCCATCCGCCTCAAGGTTGTATGTGTTGTGGCTTCACAAATGCTTTGCTGCATACCTCGGTTGTAACGAGTGGTTATTTCAGTCAAAGTTGCTCTTCTATCAGCTTGAATCAGTCGGCCCATTCTCCTCTGACCTCTAGCATCAACAAGGCATTTTCGCCCACAGGACTGCCGCATACTGGATGTTTTTCCCTTTTCACACCATTCTTTGTAAACCCTAGAAATGGTTGTGCGTGAAAATCCCAGTAACTGAGCAGATTGTGAAATACTCAGACCGGCCCTGGCAACAAAAACCATGCCACGCTCAAAATTGCTTAAATCACCTTTCTTTCCCATTCAGACATTCAGTTTGGAGTTCAGGAGATTGTCTTGACCAGGACCACACCCCTAAATGCATTGAAGCAACTGCCATGTGATTGGTTGGTTAGATAATTGCATTAATGAGAAATTGAACAGGTGTTCCTAATAATCCTTTAGGTGAGTGTATATCTGTGTGTGTGTATATATGTGGCCTGAGAGTGAGAACAACCTCTCACAAGGCACTGTGGTTGCAGGTGTTGACAGGTACTTATGGGCAATGTGTGCAAGCAGGACATGTGCTCCTTATCTTGTTGACCACCACTGCAGTGGACACTGGTCCATGTCAATTTTGGGCTTTAATCTGTAGCGGGCCAGACATTTGTCTATGGACTCTTCAACATCTGAATCTGACTCACAAGAAGAAATAACCAAGCAAGAAGACCGACATCCTGCTCTTCTTTACTGGCTGTTTTCCTGTTGTGTCTGCAGATGGTTGTTGCACTAGGCCTCTCTTCCTTTACCAAGTTGCTTATTGAGGGAAGGGAGAATAGTTTGCTTTTGCAAAGCAATCTCTGCAATCCCTCTGTCTCGCCACATTGTTTTAATCATGTCAATCGCTGCTGGTAAGATCAAAGTCTCAGCAATGACGTGTTGTTTCATTGCCATTACCACATAATAGCTCACCTCAAAAGATGCTCGCAGTGCCTTCTCGTTAACTGTAATAGCCTTCCTAAAGAGCACTTTTCATTTTATAAAAAGGCAAGCAAAGTTTCCTGTGATTCCCATAGACTAGCCTATTACAGTTATTTCAGTCACTTTACTTTGCTATAGTTGCCATACCATAGGAACAAACAAAATGTACACTACATGCTTTAGTTTGGCTTTTTTTGATTAATCACTCTCAGAAATATTGTTGTAAATAAAGAGGGATGACATTATTTTAAATGAGTTTCTTACAGCTCTACCACAACAATATCACACTACAAATGTAGAAAAGGTGCATCTGATAATGTATTGATTTTTCTCTCTCTTTTTTTTTGTTTACCCCTTGAGAAGCATAGACAGACTGCTGCCAAAACAATTTTCGGGGGGATTTTTTATATTTCCTTATATGAACTAAGTTATTAGATTTTAAAATATTTACATTTGTTGCTCTTAAATACTTGGATTACCAAGAACTTCTAAAAAATGAACCAACCAACATTAAACCAAAGCAATGGTTATTTGCTTTCATGCTTGAATGCAGAAACTATCTATGATTATTTTGGTTGTCAATGAAAGATTATATACACACATTTAACCTTAAAACCAAAACCAAATTCATTTACAAACGTTTTAAATAGCCCTTCAGTACAATCAGCCCTATTAAACCATCAACAGCAACAGCAAACACAATGACATACCAGTGAAACTGCATGTAATTCACAACAGCTGAAACAAGAAGTGGAAATGGTTGGTGCCAGAATAAATATAATTTCAAAATGGCATTTATAAATATTAAGATTTCACATGTCAGATTCAATTTGATACTAGGTCAGTGTTTGCGAAATGCTCAGAATCTTTTGGTTAAAAAAAACAACAGATTTGTTATTTTATTACAATTAAAATTAATTGTTATGTTTTACATTATTTCACAGTGAGTAAAACAAAGATACAGTAAAGTGCCAATCAAGCAAAATATTAAAAATCTAACTTGACCACAGGCATGTTCACCTTAATTGTAAACTAAAAACTGTAGATCAAACCTTCTGCACAATAGGGTTCTTGCTTTGTTACAATCCAATGGATCATTCAGAAGAGAGGGGCCTCCTCTCAAAACATTGCTTTAAAAGACTGCAAACCATAACTGCTATGAAACGGATTAAGGGACCTTTTCAGAACGGTATATTCACAGAACATGACTGTTTAAAACAAACTATCAAATCCCTACAAACAGCAGGGTTTGTAAGAAGGTGAAATCCGCTACAAACCCCATATATGATTTAACGAAAACAATACCGAGCACCTACTCCACGCAATACACGCCTTAATCTAAAGCAATACAATACGTAAATAAAACAAATGCACTGAGAGAGATGTACGTACAGCTCTGGAGCGGCACAAGCTTGAGAAACGAAGCCGTTTTTCACAGTCGGTATTTTACTCACGCAGCGCTTGGCAGGCGATGTGCGTCTGTTCAGTCCCGCCGCTGCTGTCCTGATCGTCCGAAAACACTTCCGGGCACGTGACGCGGGGTGCCGAAACACTGCCACGTGACAGCGAACGAGCCCTGTTGCGTCACGTGTCACAAGCGCCTGACTGTCCACGAGGCGGCACACTCGAAAACCGAATGCGTGACGTCACTCTGTGTTGCCAGAGGTTTGCGAGGTCACTGCGATTGTGAGGGTGAGCTGTGTATATATAAACGTCCTCTCCCTTTCAACTGCTTTTATTTTCAGCAAGCTTAGCATGTGTACATATTTGTACGAACATAAAAAGATTCAACAACTAAGACATAAACCGGACAAGTTTCACAGACACGTGACTAACAGAAGTGGAATAAAAAGTTAAAATCAAAAGCTGCATTAAGTCCTGCAGTGCATCTCCTCCTCATGGACTGACCCAGATGTGCCAGTTCTTGCTGTGAGATGTTACCCCACTGTTAAGGCACTTGCAAGTTCCCGGACATTTCTTGGGGGGAACGGCCCTAGCCCTCACCCTCCGATCCAACAGGTCCCAGACGTGCTCAATTGCTGGCCATGGCAGAACACTGACATTCCTGTCTTGCAGGAAATCACGTCCAGCGCAGGTGGATTTGTGTCCATAGGCGACGTTTTTGCCAGTGATGTCTGGTAAGGACCTGCCTTACAACAGGCCTACAAGCCCTCAGTCCAGCCTCTCTCAGCCTAGTGCGCACAGTCTGAGCACTGATGGAGGGATTGTGCGTTCCTGGTGTGACTCGGGCAGTTTTTGATGCCGTCCTGTACCTGTCCCGCAGGTGTGATATTGGGAAGTACCGATCCTGTGCAGGGGTTGTTACACTTGGTCTGCCACTGCGAGGACGATCAGCTGTCCTTCCTGTCTCCCTGTAGTGCTGTCTTAGGCGTCTCACAGTACGGACATTGCAATGTATTGCCCTGGCCACATCTGCAGTGCTCATGGCTCCTTGCAGCATGCCTAAGGCACGTTCACGCAGATGAGCAGGGACCCTGGGCATCTTTCTTCTGGTGTTTTTCAGAGTCAGTAGAAAGGTCTCTTTAGTGTCCTAAGTTTTTATAACTGTGACCTTAATTGCCTACCGTCTGTAAGCTGTCAGTGTCTTAATGACTGTCCCACAGGTGCATGTTCCTTAATTGTTTATTGTTCATTGAACAAGCATGGAAAACATTGTTTAAACCCTTTACAATAAAGATCTGTAAAGTTATTAGGATTTTTTAAAAATTATCTTTAAAATACAGTGTCCTGAAAAAGGGACATTTCTTTTCTTGCTAAGTATATATATAGGTAGACTCGTTAGTTTATTCTTAAATAGCCTAGTTTGTCAGTATCAGTGAAATCAACTAAATTCTGATATATTTTAAACCACTCCACATCTTGTATGAAACTATATTGGAAGAATATGTGTAAATTTCTACATTGTTTATTGTATCACACAGATCCTAAATCATTAAATGAATCACAGTTTTGGCAAAATATTGATAAGCACAAGCCTGGATTCAATATTATGTTTGTTATCCTGATAACATGACCATCGCATTAGCACTCGGCCACAGAAATCTACTAGAAATACAGGAACAGACGTCCGAGATTATCAATGGCTGCTATGACTGCAGCTGCCAGATGATGTCACTGTTGAGTAAATGTATCGAGCGCTTCAGAAGGCCTCGACGCAAATGTTTCAATTGTCTCTGTTTCGGAAAACGTCGTTCTGCCGATCAGTACCATTTGGGCGCTTGATCGTCAGGAACAAAAACACCCCTGTTATTTGGTTTTGTAAATCCACGGTAAGGAAATACAGCAGGAGTCCTCTCCACTGTGCTGTAGTCCCTCAGGATCACTGTATTATAGTCAGTAGCGCTAACGTCCATGCATGAGCTCAAACACAACAGTCTTTACCACTACTTCAATATGTACTTTACTTTCGATGTCAAAACAGGTGAAAATAAAACCCTGTAGCACTAACTGAAGCGGCCCCTCACACCCCTCTCCCTGTCCCTGTCTCTCTAACCCTTTCCCGCTCTAGTTCTACCTCTCGTTCCCACAAAATCCCGCAAAATCTCGCGGCTCTCTGACTCCATCCCTCACCTTCTCTCACCTGCAGCGAACAAAATCAATGAAACATTTCAAAACAATATTTCATTTACTTAGCCGTCAGGAGCCAATAAGAAAACCCTATTCTATTTATGATTGACGGGCTCCAAATTTACATGACACCTTGGAAAAATAAAATGGCAATCAAGTCCCTAAAAAACATAATTACACATTCAAAGAAACATAATTAACAAGAATAAAACGAAACACCATTGGATGTGACATATTATTCAGGCAAGTACTCTCATTCACAAGAATAAAAAGCAATTATTTTGAAAAGATTGACAACAACAAAAGATACAAACATGTTACGTTGGTTTCTTTGCATGTGCTGTGCCATAACCTAGTTGTGCAAGACTCTGTATTTACTCTTATTTACCGATCCCTTGACCATTTCGACCATAGGCCGCCGCCCCGGGCAGAGTGAGACTTGCACTTGGCCTGCTGTCGGTTGATTTTATTAGCACCTTTTAAAATCACAGATCAGTTGAATACCACTCCATGTTTGATATGCAAGACTAACCTCCGAATGCAATCAGCAAGGTGTCGTGCCAGGGCATCCAGATCCAGTAAGGTGGTCTAAGATACAAATAAACAGTCTCACACAGAGGATTCATTCCCTGCATGACCTTCCAAATAGTGGATTACGAAGTGGATTTTCAATTGTAAAGTCATTGATGAACAAAACAAACACAGAGAAAAATACCTGACTACACATGAATATTGTCAATCAGCTTGCACAGCAGCCAGAAATACTCTTTGCATCCCGTTCGCAGTACTGGCTCTTCCTCATAATCCTCCACCTGTTGACAATAAATTCCACATGTGGTGATCTCACCTTTTAAAAATAATGTGGGAGACTCCAGTGCAGCCCACTATAATACAGAGCAGGTTTGTGTCAAATACAGCGACAGTGAATGCTGCCAATTCCCCAGGCCTCAGGCAGGACATCTCACACTGTGATAGTTGGCGTTGAGATAAACTCCAAATTTAACTATCTTTACATGTCTGAATTGTTAGGATAATCATACAACTGGGGTGGCTAACCCTGGTCCTGGAGAGCCACAATCCTGCAGGATTTCCTGGTCTCTCTGAATTACCAATCATTGGATACCTTGAACACAGGGACAGGTTGCCTAATAAAGACACACAATTGGTTCAATTAAGAACTTAACGATCAAGATGGAACAAAAGCTGAAGACTGTGGACAGTCAGGGAAGCAACAGCATCATGACCTCCTGATGTTGATATGAAGTTTTCCACATTGCATAATGCTGCTGCAAAGTAATTCTCCATTTGTTATCCTGGATCAAAGATCGCTTGTGAACTCCTATAAGGAAACTTAAATAAGACAACTTTGAACTGTTGAGATTGTCTAAACAAATCCCAATATAGATAGTCCAAGTAACAATGTTTGAAGAGTTTCTGATGTAATCTGTTTAACTTTACCATCGTCACTATGTACACCTCCAATCTCAGATTTTATAAGTAGCTTAAAAAAATAAACAGTCAGAAAATCATGTGACTAAGATATGTGCTGGACGTCAGCCTCGAAAAATAATGACTTGGAGAGGATCTGCAAAGAGGAGTGGGACAAAATCCCTCCTGAGATGTGTGCAAACCTGGTGGCCAACTACAAGAAACGTCTGACCTCTGTGATTGCCAACAAGGGTTTTGCCACCAAGTACTAAGTCGAAGGGGTCAAATACTTATTTCCCTCATTAACATGCAAATCAATGTATAACTTTTTTGAAATGCGTTTTTCTGGATTTTGTTGTTGTTATTCTGTCTCTCACTGTTAAAATACACCTACCATTAAAATTATAGACTGATCATTTCTTTGTCAGTGGGCAAACGTACAAAATCAGCAGGGGATCAAATACTTCCCCCCCCCACTGTATACACATACATATATACACATACAGACACATATAAACACACATATATACACATACAGACACATATAAACACACATATATACACATACAGACACATATAAACACACACATATATATATATATATATATATACACTCACCTAAAGGATTATTAGGAACACCATACTAATACTGTGTTTGACCCCCTTTCGCCTTCAGAATTGCCTTAATTCTACGTGGCATTGATTCAACAAGGTGCTGAAAGCATTCTTTAGAAATGTTGGCCCATATTGATAGGATAGCATCTTGCAGTTGATGGAGATTTGTGGGATGCACATCCAGGGCACGAAGCTCCCGTTCCACCACATCCCAAAGATGCTCTATTGGGTTGAGATCTGGTGACTGTGGGGGCCAGTTTAGTACAGTGAACTCATTGTCATGTTCAAGAAACCAATTTGAAATGATTCGACCTTTGTGACATGGTGCATTATCCTGCTGGAAGTAGCCATCAGAGGATGGGTACATGGTGGTCATAAAGGGATGGACATGGTCAGAAACAATGCTCAGGTAGGCCGTGGCATTTAAACGATGCCCAATTGGCACTAAGGGGCCTAAAGTGTGCCAAGAAAACATCCCCCACACCATTACACCACCACCACCAGCCTGCACAGTGGTAACAAGGCATGATGGATCCATGTTCTCATTCTGTTTACGCCAAATTCTGACTCTACCATCTGAATGTCTCAACAGAAATCGAGACTCATCAGACCAGGCAACATTTTTCCAGTCTTCAACTGTCCAATTTTGGTGAGCTTGTGCAAATTGTAGCCTCTTTTTCCTATTTGTAGTGGAGATGAGTGGTACCCGGTGGGGTCTTCTGCTGTTGCAGCCCATCCGCCTCAAGGTTGTACGTGTTGTGGCTTCACAAATGCTTTGCTGCATACCTCGGTTGTAACGAGTGGTTATTTCAGTCAAAGTTGCTCTTCTATCAGCTTGAATCAGTTGGCCCATTCTCCTCTGACCTCTAGCATCAACAAGGCATTTTCGCCCACAGGACTGCCGCATACTGGATGTTTTTCCCTTTTCACACCATTCTTTGTAAACCCTAGAAATGGTTGTGCGTGAAAATCCCAGTAACTGAACAGATTGTGAAATACTCAGACCGGCCCGTCTGGCACCAACAACCATGCCACGCTCAAAATTGCTTAAATCACCTTTCTTTCCCATTCAGACATTCAGTTTGGAGTTCAGGAGATTGTCTTGACCAGGACCACACCCCTAAATGCATTGAAGCAACTGCCATGTGATTGGTTGGTTAGATAATTGCATTAATGAGAAATTGAACAGGTGTTCCTATTAATCCTTTAGGTGAGTGTATATATATATATATATATATATATATATATATATATATATATATATATATACATACATATATACTAGGGCTGGGGGAATTGACGCGTTAATCTTTGCGATTAATTTGAAATGTTTAACGCATTACAAAAAATAACCTCTGTTTTAATGACTTTAATGACACAATGTCCAGAAAAAGAGCTGCTTTGTCCCCTGATAATGTAAACCGACTGGTCTGTCTCAGTTGCTGGCTTCATGTAAAACAGTAGACAAAATCTGGGGGTGAAAACAAGCGCCGCGTCTGCCGGAGTCCAGAGCTGAGACCCGACCTGAGAGCAGCGCGGCTGCGGGTTTGCTTTGTGTTAAAAACAGAGACAGAAACACTAGAGCCACCCAGCCTGAGAGGACAGGACTTTGTCTGTTTTATTATCTGTGCTTTACATGATTGGAAACAGCGCAATAAATACACGTTTCTGTTAGAGATACTAGAAGAGCTGGACGTGTAGAGACATTATATTCACACAAGCATGTTTCCATGCGCGACAATAATACTACATAGCGAATATGTATTGATATTATTATCGTCATCATTTGTGCTGCTATATATGTATTTGACTCCCTTAATGTATTACTTACTACAGATTTGTAACTGCAAACGATACTTTTTGCCGTATTGTTTATAATGTACTTATCAGACGTCCTTAACCCGGGCAAGTTGCACACGTTTCAGGATTAATCATCCGGATACAATATAGCAGCTTTAATTGAACTAAAGTGCGCGTCTCAGTCATGGCGTTTATGGACGCATTTATTAAACCTGTCCTTAATGTTTTAGAGTGAAACCCAGATCTGCTTATTTATTTATTCATTCATTTATCTTGTAAATGGACACGTTAACTGAATCGTGTTCCTTCACGATGACTGTCTCTGGATTGTCCTGCACACATTCACTCACACAGCCTGGACACCAGCTGGCATACAGTATTAATACCATTATTATCCTTCAGTTTATTGTAACTAGTCTGTGAATCACAGTGTTTAATGCACTCGGATATTAGAAACATAAGAACATAAGAAAGTTTACAAACGAGAGGGGGCCATTCACCCCATCGTGCTCGTTTGGTGTCTATTAATATCTAAGTGATCCAAGGATCCTATCCTGTCTATTTTTAAATGTTCCCAAACTTTCAGCTTCAACCACATCACTGGGGAGTTTGTTCAGATTGTGACAACTCTCTGTGTGAAGAAGTGTCTCCTGTTTTCCGTCTTGAATGCCTTGAAGCCCAATTTCCATTTGTGTCCCCGGGTCCGTGTGTCCCTGCTGATCTGGAAAAGCTCCTCTGGTTTGATGTGGTCGATGCCTTTCATGATTTTGAAGACTTGGATCAAGTCCCCACATAGTCTCCTCTGTTCCAGGGTGAAAAGGTTCAGGTCCTCAGTCTCTCAGTAGGACTTTCCCTTCAGACCTGGAATAAGTCTGGTTGCTCTCCTCTGAACTGCCTCTAGAGCAGCGATATCTTTCTGGAAGTGTGGAGCCCAGAACGGTCCACAGTATCCAGATGAGCTCTAACTATTGCATTGTACAGTCTGAACATCACTGCCCTTGTTCTCAACTCTACACTTTTGACAATATACCCTAACATTCTGTTTGCCTTTTTTATTGCTTCCCCACATTGTCTGGATGGAGAAAGTGAGGAGTCCACGTAGACCTAGATCCTAGATCTTTCTCATGCGTTATTTCATCTAGTTCTGTTCCTCCCATAGTGTAATTATAGTGGACATTTTTGTTACCTGCGTGTATTACCTTGCACTTGTCTACATTGAATTTCATCTGCCAGGTGTCGGCCCACAACTGAATATTATCTAAGTCCCTTTGAATACCCTGTGCTGCTGAGATTGTATCTGCTGAGCCACCTATTTTAGTATCATCTGCAAATTTGACAAGTTTGCTAACTATCCCAGAGTCCAGATCATTCATATAGATTAGAAAAAGCAAAGGCCCTAATACTGATCCCTGTGGAACTCCACTAACAACCTCACTGCAGTTAGAAGTGACTCCTCTAATCGACACCCTCTGTTTCCTGTACATCAACCAGTTCATAATCCATCTACTTACATTACCCTGAATACCTACAGCTTGCAATTTGAGGATCAGTCTTTGGTGTGGAACCTTATCAAAAGCTTTTTGGAAATCTAAGTATATCATATCATATGCTTTCACATGATCTACAGCTGCAGTTGCATGTTCAAATTTTTTAAATAAATTACTAAGACATGATCTGCCTCATCTAAACCCATGTTGACTATCTCCAAGAATATGGTTTTCATTAAGATGGTCCTCTATTTTCTGTCTAATCATTTTTTCCAACATTTTACATTTATATTTTACATTTGTTTGTTTTTAATTCTGCTAGTCCCTGTAGTACCTCCTCCTCATTTATCCTGATCTCTCTTTGGGTTTGACGGGACTGGTTGTTAACCTGTGGCATGTTATAGTTTTTTCTTTTGTGAAAACCTCTGTGAAATACTCATTTAGACCATTTGCCACATCTTGTTCGTTTTCCAAGATACTTCAATTTTTGCCCTTTATCTGTTTCACCTCCTCCTTTATTGACCGCTTGCTCTTGTAATATTGAAAAAAACTCTTTGCATTAGTTTTAGCTCCAAGAGCTATGTTTCTTTCTATTTCCCTCTTTGTTTTCCTGATCCCTTTCTTAAGATCTCTTTGCAGCTCAACATATTCTATGTATTTTGTTTCATCTCCATCCCTTTTGTATGCGCTATACAACATTTTCTTCCTCTTTATATTTTTTTGCATACCTCTATTAAACAATTTTGGCCAGTGTTTTTTGTTCCTCAATTTGCTAAGTTTTGGTAAAAAGCCTCAAGTAGTATATTCTTAAAATATACCCATCCATTTTCAACTGACTCTGTATCCAGTGTGCTCCAGTCTACCTCTTCTAAGTGCCATCTCATACCTTCAAGGTTTGCTTTTCTAAAATTGTAGACCATTGTTTTAGACTTGGACCTTGTTTTTTGAAAGAATGCCTCAAAGCTAACCATATTGTGATCACAATTTGCCATTACTGTCCCCCTGACTCTATCTTGGTCATTTGAAAAGATCAAGTCAATACATGCACTCTCTCTGGTTGGTTCCCTGATAAACTGAGTTAGAAAGCAGTCATTTACCATCTCAACCATTTCTATTTCTGCTTCTGTAGTCCCCACTGGGCTTTCCCAGTCTATGTTTGGGAAATTTAAATCCCCCATTATAACAGCCACATTCTTCCTACATGCAGTCCTGATTACACTGTACAATGCAGCATCTTTCTGAATATCTGAGTTTGGTGGCCTGTAACACACTCCTACCGCTAATCCTCCACATCTCTTGTTCAAAAGTTTCACCCACAAAGATTCTGTTCCATTACTGGGATCTAATACAAGTTCTTCTGCCTCAATGTCATTTTTCACATATAATGCTACCCCACCCCCTCTTTGATGTTGCCAGTCTCTCCTAAACTGTGTGTATCCTTCCAACTTGTATTCATCCCCATCATTTTCTGTAAGCCATGTTTCTGTCACTCCTACAACATCATAGTCACACGCCAGCACTGTGGCTTCCAGGTCTAACATATTTTTCCTTATACTCCTGGCATTGAGGTACAAACATTTCAGGACTTTCCTACTGGCAGTTTCCCTTGGTTTTCTTTCCTTAGTGGAACATCTCCCATTGTCAGAGCTCCCTGCCCCTCTGGTTCCTAGTTTAAATGATTCTCAATTTCACTGCACATAAGCTCTCCCAATGCATTAGCCCCCCTTCTGTTTAGATGTAGACTGTCCGGTTTGTCCCATCTATCCCAGAAGAAAGACCAATGCTCCATAAACCTAAACCCCTCTTCCCTACACCAAGCTTTCAACCACGTGTTAAACTTTCTAATCTCTGCCTGTCTTCCTGGCCTGGCACGTGGTACCGGAAGTATTTCAGAGAAAACTACCGTGGAGGTTCTGCTCTTTAGTTTTGTTCCTAACTCTTTAAATTTGTCTTGCAGAACCTCTGTCCTACCTTTTCCTACGTCATTGGTTCCAATGTGGACCATGACCAGTGGATTCCCCCCCGGCTTTGGCCAGTACAGTAGCCCGTCTACTAGTTTCTACAACCTGAGCACCAGGCAGGCAAGATACCATGCGGGTCTCCTTGTCACTAGAACATACTGTGTGATCTACACCTCTAAGAACTGAGTCTCCTACTATAACTACCTCCTTCTTCTGGGGAGGAGTGGGCACCATGGTGCTCTGGTGCTCAACTGCCCCCCATCACCCTCTGAGCTGTCACTGTCAAACTCGGTGTCCAGCAGTTGGAACCTGTTGGGCAATTCAAGCTCTTGGGGTGTCTCTAGGGGTTGTGCACGCCCTTTTCTGGGGATACGACCTACTGTAACCCAGCAGTTCTCTACACTGTCCTGCTCTAAGGTCTCAACTCTCCTAGGTTTTGGCGTGCACACCATCTCTCTCATGGGCTGATTGACCAATTCTTCTATATCCCTAATACAGCGCGGATCGACAAGCTGGGCCTCAAGATCACGAACCTTGATCTCTAGGATTTCAACCTGCCGACAACGTTCACAAATGAAGCCTTCTTGGATGAGTTCATCCAGGAAGGCAATCATTCTGCAAACCTGACACTGTAGTGGCCACATGCTTCTAAATGTTACTTTTTTTCGGTTGTTTCTTTATACTTCTCTTGGTTCCTGCTGCTAGTCAACTGCCTAACTTTTGTCAGCGAGAAACAGCACAGCTCTTTCTCAACAGCTGCTTTAAGTAGCTTTTGTCTACCTACCCCCAATTCACACCTAACTGGCCCCACCTGCAACAGAATTCCTGCTAGTCCTAGACAGAAACTCCCTTCTACAACCTGTTTACTTTCACCAACTCAGCAGCTGAACTGAATTGACTTCAATTTAGGCAAACTACAGACAATTCTAACGTCAATTTAAGGCAAACTTAAAACAAAATGAGCAATGCTAAGACTATTCTGAAACTAGTCAAACAACAAGATGGCTACCTCTCACCTGTACTCTCCTGTCTCTCTGTGGCAACTTGTAAATACTTCTGTATTAACTGTATCAGCCATTGTCTCTGTACGTGGATTTCACTCCATGCTGCTAATAAACTTGTAATTTCTTTGTGATCGCACTGGCACTTTAGATTATATTTTCTGACACAATGTGTCTGATGTCCTCCTGTGTCTCCAGTCAAACACACTCCTCCGCTCTGATAGTGACTCGTGTCCTCAGTGGACGGATGTTACGGCGCGTCCAGCAGCAGCCAGTTAACTGGCTCTAAACACGGCGCGTCCGGACGCTCCGCTGGTGGAAACGGGGCATAAGCTAATCCAGTCTTTTTGATAACCTTGATGGTTTTAATATTCAACTTGCACTTAAACACTTTGTTTATAATGTTGCTGCATTCAATATATTTGATGGGAATGACTACTCTGTAGTTCTGAGGAGAGTCTGTTTACATTCACAAGATTAAAGTCATTAAAAATATGATTTAAAATAGACTTCCTTTGTGTTGACTAATTTAATTAAGTGATTCTACCTTTAAATATTGATGATTGCAAACTTGGGGAAAAAATGTGATTAATTGCGATTAATTGTGCAATTAATTAGTTAATTTTTTTAATCGATTACCAGCCCTAATATATTCACATACATATATACACACACACACGTTTAACCTTAACCAAATTAAATTTACAACCGTTTTAAATAGCCTTTTAGTACAATTAGTCCTATTAAACCATCAGGAGTAACAGCTAACACAAAGACATACCAGTGAAACTGCATGTAATTCACAACAGCTGAAACAAGATGTGGAAATGGTTGGTGCCAGAATAAATATCTTTAAGTGCCGATTTGAAATTATATTAAGATTTAACATGTCAGGTTCAATTTGGTACTATTAACAGGTCAGTGAAGTGCGCAGAATATTTTGTTTAAAAAACAGAATGTCAATTTTTAAATCTTATTTTATTACAATTAAAATTAATTGTTATGTTTTACATTATTTCACAGTGAGTAAAACAAAGATACAGTAAAGTGCCAATCAAGCAAAATATTAAAAATCTAACTTGACCACAGGCATGTTCACCTTAATTGTAAACTAAAAACTGTAGATCAAACCTTCTGCACAATAGGGTTCTTGCTTTGTTACAATCCAATGGATCATTCAGAAGAGAGGGGCCTCCTCTCAAAACATTGCTTTAAAAGACTGCAAACCATAACTGCTATGAAACGGATTAAAGGACCTTTTCAGAACGGTATATTCACAGAACATGACGGTTTAAAACAAACTATCAAATCCCTACAAACAGCAGGGTTTGTAAGGTGAATAAATAATTCCCAAGGCACTCCTGTTCATGCCTATTGGAACAACAAAATATAATTAAAATAATACTAAACAAAAGAGAAAAGCATTTCAGATCGAAATAACTTTTCCAGGAAGTTATTATACGGATGCTTGCCAAAATGGAGTCTTTCAGTAAGTCAGTGCAGTTGGTATAGAAAAATCTCCACTTTAGATATTAGTGACAATGACCTGAACATGCCAAGAACTGTTAGGGACAGATTCAATGTGACAGTTTAAACTGAGGAACTATGCACACGGGTAAGCTGGTATGACTGTTGACCGTTCAGAGTGGGACTCAGAACTGATCAGGAACCAAACGTTGGTGAACAGGCTTCCTGCATAAAATCAAACTGAACATGCATTCGACTGTTCATTTAATACAAAATTACAAATAAATCACAAAGTGCTTATCTTCTGAACCTTTGTGAAACAAACGCAAATAAAACAAATCTATCAAAAACGTTTTGTTTTTTGGTTCATAATTATTAATATTTTTTATTAACAGTGTTATTCTAAATGAAAATAAATCAAATAGAAAACAGGAAATGCAAATATGACAATATAATATGGAATGTATTTCAGTAAATAAAATAAAGCTCAAATTGTTACATCAAGTGTGCTTTATTTCATCCACAGGAATCCTGTCAAATAAAGCACCATATATATTTATATATACTGCCAGGCCACATTTAGAAAGGATTCTTAACAGAATCAAGTTTCTTGTGGTTGTTTAATATACAAGTAAACTTAGTTTGGATATAACCACAGAAATATGAGGCGTTGACCTCCTTAGTAAAGTACAAAACTGGCACAGAGGACAACATATTATACACAGTAAAAATGCAATAAATTTAAATTACATACAGAAAAGAGAGAAGACTAAAATTCTGTAAACCTTCCCCCGTTACAGCAACCTTGAACAAAATCACTTCAAAGAACTCTGAAATAAGTAAAAATGAAAAATGTTTTGCCCTTTGAGAAAATGTGCTATAGCTGCAATTTTCTTTTTCTTATTAAATAGATCCAAGGCTCTGCATTTTTCCAGCCCCAGATACTTCAAGCATATGAATCTATTGCCATTCAAGCAGGAAAAAAAGATCACTTGACAAACTAAAGCACAGAGCAACTGATCAAACAGCCAGAAGTGAACAGAAAAATAGAAGTGTACAAACAGCATTAAAAAAAAGAAAAGAAAAACAATTTAAAAGCAGACATGCTAGAAATACTGTCAAGATGAGGGCCGGCTCCCTTTCAAAGACAGTTTTGTGACCACACTGATAGTGGACTCCACGGTCCTGCACAAAGTGTCTAAAATATCATGCTGCTGCATGAAGTTCAACAGTCCTCTGGAATGGGCGCAGCTGGCCGTCAGACTGGCCTCCGGGTCCTGCAGCGGGAACCCCTGATTCTCACAGCCCCGCAGGTCGGCAATGTCGTGTAAACCAGCGAAGGCGGAAGTGGAGGGGAACTCGGCGTCCTCTTCAGCCACACTGGAAGTCTTTGAGCCCTGGAGCTCCTCCTTCACATCTTTACATTCCTCAGTCTTACTCTCGACCTCGGCCGGCTCCTCCGACGGCCTGCTGCAGAACAGTGCGTCTTCCGACACCGAGGAGGACGACTCCATCTTGTCCTCCTTGACGGAGCTGTTTTCGGGCGTGGGCGGGTCCTGCTCGGTTCCCGGGTCTATGACGGAGGAGTCTCTGGTCTCGGTGTCGGACGTGCTGGTTGGAGTCAGGGCCTCCCTTGGTTCTGACTTCAGGTCCCCTGCACAGCTCTCAATGGCGTGATCTTCGTCGCTGCTCACACGCCGCCTCTTCACTGGGGTGGCCCCCTCGTCGTCTGCAGGAAACACAAGAGCGATAACAGAGTCAGTGAGAGTGCGGAGGCCTCTGAACAATGTTTCAGTGCAGTTCATGCACGGATACACGTGTAGGATGTCGACTCTACCTTTTGATTTCCTCTCTTTGGCCTCCAGTTCCAGAGTGCTCCTCTGCTGGAGACAGGCTCTGCACTTGGTGAGCAGGTCTTGCAGCGCAGGGATCAGGGCGGGATCCAGCTGCTTCGGGGTGTGAACAGAGAGCATCAGGATGAAGGCCCTCAGGTCCTGTAAAGGAAACAAAAGCTTGGATTTCCAGTGATGTGAAATGTGAACTCAATCTATAGATTACATGCAGCAGTTAAATGCTGAAAATGAGTGATGCAAAATACACTAAATCTGTAGTGAAGAATGGAAATCTCACTGGATTCAAAAATGTTCATTCATATTAGTACTGAATGGAACGTATGTAACGGAAAGCCAGTTTGAAGTCAAACAGCTTCTTAAGTTAGACAGAAGTGCCCCCTAATGGAAGAAGTCTGCAAACTCACTGCGTTGAGGATGCCACTGGTTTTGCAGAGCTCCAGTCTTTGGCTCGTGAGTTCGGGCTCCAGATTGTGGTACTCATTGATCAGATTGGTGACTAGAATGTTGATCAGATTTGCGCAGCTAGAGCCCGACAAGACTTGACTTTGCACCTGCAGGAAAAACACAAATGAAGACTGAGCAAGAACAATTATTACCCTCAAAATGTAGCTCTACGTGTCTTCATCACATGGTCAAATGCTTCCCTTACCTTGAGAAGGAAGCAGGTCAAGAAGGAGTAGACCATGTTGTTGTTGAGAAAGGTCCTCTCATCCATTAGGATGCACTTTATGTACTCGGCAAAAGCTGGGTCTTCACACAGAAGCTTGACACAGTTCTTTGCCATGGCAGACTACAGAAAGGACAAGCCAAGCAGTAATAGGGGTTTAGAAATGTAACATCACAAGTGATCAATACAACTGAAATACAGACCAAAATAAAGATCCCAGACAACACAGATCAGTCAGCACAGCAATTGAATCTTCATTCCTTGAGTGCCAGCCTGACAAATACACCAGCTATGCAGGATCTACAAGTCCCAGGGTGTAATGCCCATTCCCTGATAATCTTGACAACAAGAGTTTTTATTTCCATGTTTTGGTTTTATTTTTAAACATCAGTAAATGAGGTGAACAATTATGACTATGACCTGTTAATAGTTAGGGCATTATCAAGTTATAGGTCTTTGCAAAAACAACGACAATACCTGTGATTGGCAAAGCTCTGTCCAAAGCTTGGGTAACAATGCCAAGTGTAAGGGTAAACCTTCATATGCAATCAGGACACCTGAGAACAGAGAAACAGGGATGCCAAAGCTGTGTGTGCTGAACTGTCATACTCCCAAATTGGAAATAAGGGGTGCAAGTAAGATCTGTTTAGGATATTACAGCTACAGTATGCTTGCAGTTTCTTAAATACAACAAAACAACGTTTGGTATTATGCATCAAGACTTTCTCTGAATACTTATTTGTACACCGAAATGACTTACTTAGTTTGACAAGAGTCTCTGTAAACTTTTCACAGTTGATAGCTACTCGGCACAGAAGATGGATAAACTGATGGTAGGACAGAAAGTAATCCAGCAGCATACGATCATAAACCTCGTCTTTTCCCTGAAAGAAATGCACACAGAAATGCAACAATTAGAAATAGTTTGTGAAACCAATAAAAAATGAACTCAGAAAGGAATGTCAGCAACTCTTGAGCAGGATATTGAGAAACTTAAATCAACCTTGGGGGAAAACTGCCAGCTTGGGATAAACTTCATAGCTGACACAGCACAGATGACAATTTGAGAGGCAAAGACGAGGTTTACAAGAGCAGATTTTATTTATTGAATATAGATAGTTAAAGCTGCTGGAAAGGATCAGAAAGCAAATGAGATGCTACCACAGATCTTCACTCGGGGCATCACGGGCTCAATACTATAAAGATAAATATTCCTTTGCATCAAACACAACAGACAAGTTCTTTGTTTCAAGTATCCTATTCACGCAAACCTTGCTGGTCTCAACCATGGAGGGAAGGAGACACATGTTGAGCTCTGGCCGAGGTGGGCGAATGTTATTCTTCCCTCCCATCAGCTTTATGTTCTCCCGGCAAGGAAAGTACGGACCGAAAGACACTGCAAAACCAATGACAATACAAAACACCGGTCAATCTGTCTGCAGAGAAAAGACGTGTCCGTTATCGAATAATTACAAGGAGAAGAACTTACTTGGGATGTTACTATGATGGTAAGTGCAATGGTTGTGTTGTAGAAATGGTACCAGTGTGTGCAGAAAATCATGGGGACTCAGGAGAACAAGCTCCTTTAAAACATCTGGAAGACAAAAGGTTATTTCAAAATAAAAAATAAGATTAAACATGACATCAGAAACTAGCGGGACATTCATTAGCTACCATAAAAACAGAAAAAGGGTTTTAGGTTAAATCAAGCAAAATAAATCTCAACTATCTGTTGCTGTAAACCACAGCAGCACAGCTCTGTTACCTATACAAGCGTTGCGCAGCTCTGGGGGGCTGTAGGAGTTCAGCAGGGTGAGCAGCTTGTGGGCAAATTCGATCCTTTCTTGCCACTGGATCAGAGCCTGTTTGACATCTGTTAAAAAGACAAAACAAACAAACATAAATGGGCTGAAAATGAAATTGCCTAATTCTCCCTTACTGATGTAGTGTGTTGTTTTCAAACCACATTTAATGTTGTCCCTTATCCTAATTTGCCACATCATAAAAATAGCTTTTGATCATTCGATTTGGACTGAAAACAGGTCACATCCACTGCCTTTCCTCAGAAGCTTAAGCTGCTGTCCCCTAGACCTCAGATCAGCCACAACCAATGGCTAAAATGTCCAGTTCCACAGCTCCCAGTAGAGAACACGTCATACAGAAGTGAAGACGGTAGAAAATACACCTTTTCTCTGCAAATAGGGCCGTGTGGCCTTGAGAACCGACAGGAAGATGGACAGCAGCTCCACCAGGTCTCCAGTGACGTGGCAGGCAGTCGCCTCGTGGTACATCATGTGCAGCGTGTTGAAGGACTACATGGGACAGAGGAGAGGTGTGTTCAATTTACAATCCACATGGATTTTATACATGTCTATCAAATTACCCCTACAATTTATATACATTTTTGATATCATGCTATACTCCTCACTGGCACACAAATGTTTTTACTGATGGATATTCAATCAAACTTATTTTTTATCTGCAGATGTGTTTTGTTTTGCTAGCCAGACAACTATCCAACACATTCAGTATAATCCACACTGCAACCCTAGATTCCTTCTCGCGTTGTTAAAATACTGTAACATCCACAGCTCATTATTCTACTTTGAGTACAAACACACTATCTTATAAATGCAGCTCTTACTTCTGTCATTAGAATTAGCCCTCTGTTGAAGACAACAAGCAGCCGGTCCTCATCATTTTCCAGCAGAACTCGAAAGGCACTATATAAAAAGGGTCAAGAGACACATGCATCACATTGAAATGCTCTTTGAACCAACATCAATTAAACATTATTCATTATTATTCACTTCAAATCTTTAACTTCCAACTCTTGCCTATACTTGTGTCAATGTGACTTGTTCAGATGGAATGGACTGCATTCAATCTATTTCCTAAAAGTAGATATGATTTCAGCTTTGACTTTCTGACTAATTTTCCAGGTAGTGTTTTTGGCCTGATAATCAACCAAGACTAAAAAAGCAATTGCCTTTATGTTCAATTTTGCTTTGTTTGCACGGGCCTTATATGGAGTTGTTTTTCACCAAACGTCGTGTATAAAAATACCTGTTGAATTATGGTCTAAATTCAGAGGTAGGGAGACACACTAGAGGAATGCCCTCTGTGCATGCCCTGGCTCTCTTAGGGGCTTTGTAATTAACCACCGATTTCTAAGAAAAATACTTCCACAGAAAGGACACTCAGTTCTAGTTTTCTATTAAGCAGTTGACTAAGTGTTACCAGATGGATCAAACTGACTCCGAAACTGAAACTTGACACAGCAGAATTGCGTTGGCTTCATTAACCCACAAGGCCTGCCCCAGCCCTCGGGCGTCTCTTTCACTAGGACTTGTAGTGTTGCCCAAAATAAACTGCACCTGATGAGAGTGGTCCAACAGGAGCGGCCATCCAGACAGCGCAGGTAGCAACTAATTGTTGTTTTCTTGAACTGTTTGATATCATCCAACTCCTCCTCCCTCATATCAGGCCTCTGAGCCACAAACAGCTGCATCAGATTGAAGAGCTCCTCCACGGCCTGCAAGGACAACACAGACTTTTTAGGGGTAACCCTGACATTTAGGCGCTCCTATACCGAGTCTTCTAGACACACAGAACATTAGAGAGAGGGAGAGAGGTTTTACCCCCGGGTACTGGCTGGCGTGTGGCGTTAGGTTCTTAAACGCCCACTGGATGTTCTGATGGGAGGCCAGCTGGCGAGTGAAGGCAGGCGACTGCTCGCAGCACATGCGCAGGATGCCGTAGTAGGCCGGCAGCATACCCCTGTTGAACAGCACCACGTCCTGGTCGTCGTGGTCAGCCAGGATGTAATTAAAGGCTATGTTCTTGGTCACTACAGGGTTCTGGACGATGAGGCGGACATTCTCAGGGCAATCCACGCACACGTTGTACCAGAAGGAGAGCAGGGCCTGCTTGTTGTGATTTGTTGCGATCGCAGGCTCGGACAGCTTGGGCTGGAAGAGGTTCCACAGGTCCATGAAGCAGTTGGAGAACATGAGCTTCTCCGTCTTGGAGATCAGACAGTAGGTCATGAAGCTGAAGTACTGCACCAGCTTGGTGGTGCCGTGTACAGCGGCGTCCACGTAGAGTTTGGCCCGGGACAGCAGCCCCAGCAGCACGTTGTAGACCTGGTGCAGCACCACCGTGGTGTCGGGGCTGAGGGGCAGGTCTCGCGTGGGGATGTGCAGGGAGCGGGTGGAGCGGAACATCTGACGGAAAGAGTTGCTGGGAATCAACGACACCAGGAGATAGGCAGCGGCTGTAAGAACAAACAATTGATTATCAACTTAACAAATGAACCACATTTCCTATCTTTAAGTTCTAAATGTTATACATTAATAAATACATTGTTGTTGGTTTATTAAATAAAAATTAAAACATTACAGTTGTCCATTCACGGACTCCCTCTCCTACAATGCTAGGCAGTCCCACGCTGCGGAATCAGTACGTACAAGTTCGCACTCGAGGGTAATTGTGGGCCAGCAGGAACCGTTCGACCCAGTTCTCCATGTTCTGAAGCACCCAGCTGTGTGCCAGCTTGTTGCGAGGGGTTTGCACGGCCAGCCAGTCCAAACACTGAGAAGGATTGTACTCGATGACCTGAAACAAGACAAAGAGGTGGACTCCAGAGCTGTGCAAGAGAGATTTCAGATTCTGATTCAACATGTATTATTCTATAACATTTAATTGAACAACGTACCTCCCAGATCCGCTGCAGAATGTAAGAGGCGAAGGAGGGCATTCCAGGCGGCCCCCCAGCAAACTCCATCAGCATGGTGAGCAGTTTGAAGAAAGGGTTTGCAGCCTGAGAAACGAGTGTAGAGGTTAACACACACATACTCACTAAATACCACAACACTAACACACATTGTGCTTGCAACTTGTTTCACTCAGAACTATGAAACACCTTAATTAAGCAAGAATAAAATGGACCCGTCCTTCACCTTTTATAGAAAAGCACATAGATAAGAAATACTTCTTGATAATAAAACATACATGAGAAGCCACACCAGGCCAGATTCATGACATTCAAATCCAGGAGAGAATAGCAACAGGTGAACCACATTATTATTATAATGGGGAAATGGGTTTGTGATTTTTTTGTAGACTGACACTGGTCTGAACTGATTCCTAGCCAATGCAAAACCATGAGAAAAATCACTTTATTTAACACTCATGGAGAGAATTTTATTTCACACCTACCTCAGGGGTGAGCTTCGCTATGGATGTGAAAAGCATAGAAACAATCTAAAAATAAAATAAAAAAATTAGTTGAGACAATATTTGAAGGCGAAGTACAGAAAATAAAGGCAGCTGGAATACTGGTGCATTCAAACTTACATGTTCGGCGAGTCGGTTATTATAGCGACACAGACTGAAGATGAGGTTGCAGGTTTGCCTGATGTTGATGCCGTCTCTTATGTGTTGAAATAAGAACGGAAATCCCTGCAACACAACGTCCCAGATTAGAAAGAGTTACAAATACAAACCCAAGACAAGACAACTGGAAGTCTGGAAGATCAGGATTCATACCTTTCCACCGGTGAGAGCCGCCATATCGTTCTGAGACAGTGTTAAATGTCTGTAGAAGGAAGAAAAATGTTAATTAGTAAAGTAGTTACAACTCCTAATGGACCCGGCCCAGTTTATAGAGACCAATGCTCAGTTCCAGAACCAAGGCTCACCTCTCAGATCGAGACTGCTCCACAAGCAGGGCGATCAGAGCGATCATCTTCTCCAGTGCGGCGGGTCTGTACTTCTCCTCTGCCAGAGACAGGATGTCCTCCTCTTCGTCCTCCTCTTCTCCCTCCTCTTCAGAGAGTACCTCCACCTGGGGCTGAGGAGGCAGGTCAGATCAGTGAATGCCACTGGGAAGCATCACATGTTTTCAAAGCGGCTACATCTCATCTTGCTCTGACCTCTAAGTTGTATTTAATGTGTGTAAATATACATGTATACACACTTTTTTTTCCTCTCTTCTTCTTCTGAAACATATGGCTTTATGAAGAATTTCTCATACAATTTAATTCCTTTGACCTGTATGAGAACATTATGTCTTAAGACAGCAGTACTTACATTTTCAGGTCCCTTCGTCCCCATGTAGAAATGCACCATTATCGAGATGGCTTGCAATGAGAGAAGAAACTGACTCTGTTGGAAACAAAAGAAAGAGGAGAGAGCAAATGAGCCACTTGGTGTACAGTTAGAGAAATTCAAAGTCTCTGTTGTGGTTTGACAGAAGGTGTCTTACAATGCTACTTACTTCCTCCTCTCCCATCTTCGCAAACTCATAGAGGAAGGCAAAGTATTCGGTCAGGTGTTTGCTGTGAGGTTTCACACCGTGCTCCATGATGGACAGCAGGGTCTTCACAAAGCGAGTGACACAGGACCGGCTCCCAATGTCCTCCACCGGCCCGTCCATGTCATCAGACCTGCAGGAGAGAGAGCACATTGGGATCAGACATTACATTCCTGGTCACACACGCAGCTCGGCAGAGTGAATAAACAAAGCTTTAAAAATTAAATTTGAAAATGTCTACTGCTTTCAGGTGTTGAATTATTTAAAAGCTATCATGAAGTTATGATCACACATATTCAAACAGCTAAATTTCCAAGATTCGTTTCTTCCATTAACATTTAATAAAAATAAACACACAAAATATACCATACAAAATCCAATCAAAGCAAAGCCAATCCATACCCGTCCTCCATCCCGGGCTGCAGGTAGAGATGTGCATGCACTGGTCTCAGTCTCTGAATCACATGAATGCATAAACGCTGGAACATCTGAAATGAGGAACACCATGACATCGCATACAATCAGTCCAGAGCATTCTTAAAATGACTGTAAAGATTTCAAAAATACTTTTTGAAATGAATATGTACTAAAGAATCTACATATTCATCTTTTCCAACAACTAAAGACAAATACTGGGCTAACGTGTATTTATTTTTTAAGTATTACCTGCCGTACGATCTGATTGGGGCACTTAATTAGGATCTGCATGGGCCACCAGTTGTCATCAGCCATACGATCCAAAAACCACTGGGAATAAAAGCATATGCATTGAAATCATTGAGAAAAATATAGATTTGTGATCATTACATCTAAAGAGGTCTGATTTTGTTCTAGACTGTCCTACTTAACACACATTTATCGGCCACTGAGAAATTGTGCTTTACTTTGAGGAGACCAAGATAACCAAGCCAAGGGAGTAGTGTGGCAGGCCGAATCCCAAAATAAGCTATCCACAATTATCAGACATTCTTATGGTTGCATTTTCCCTCGTTACTTTGACATCTAAATAGCCTCTTACAGTGGAAAAATGTCATGTTTTAAGTGAGTCATATATAATGGAAAGAATGCCAATTTTGATATCTCCTTAAAGATTGTAGTGTTCAGTAAGCACTTGAAAAGATGTTACGTCAAACTGACATTTACCTCACAAGCTGCCTGGCTGTTGTTGAACTGTTTTGTTAAGAGTTCAATCCACTGCAACATGGTGGGCTGGGAAGAAACATACAATTATATACACACACAAACACACAAAATAACTAATTTAAACTTTAAACTTTTTATTGCACTGCAGTAATGTCACACTGACTTGTTGAGTAACCATTCATAGCTCACAAGGAAGCAAAAAAGGGAAAAACAAAGCATTTTGTGCTACTAAAGCCGATTTTAAAACAAAAGTAAAAATTAACAAAGCTATTTAGAACGCAAGAATGCGTCCTGAAAAACAGCTGAAAAGGAGACCTTGATTGCATTACTGTAAAAAGCTGTATGTAATATAAACATGATATGTAATTATACGGGATCTTTAAAATGCATGCTGTTAAGTTGACCACATACTGAAGTAACTTACCTTTTCCTTAGAATGAATAAACGTCTCTAGGACAAAAGATGTACTAAGCTGTAAATGAAAAAGAGGAAAAAAAAAATACGTTAAGCATTCAGGGTCTTCCAAGGTGAAGTTATATTAGTTTGAATTATATAAACACCTTCTCTCAACCTGTCTGTCTTTCCAATAATTATACTATTTGCTGAAGAACTTAAGCAAAACATGATAATCAATAGATGACTTTCATAGTTATTAAACAGCAGTTAAATGTTAAAAATTAAAATGACAAAACCTCATATCCAATTCAACTCGGATGACGTTTCTCACCTTGGCAGTCATCAGGGATATAGCTTTTGGATCTGGTAATGTACTGGGAATGCTGCTGCACAGCTGCCACATGAACCTAATCAGAATGATCAACAGTGAGTTTATACAGCATATCGTAAATTAAGTTATCATCAATAATATTTTCAATCTGCTGAGTTCAGCTGATGTTAAAGCAACCAAGTTAAAAATAAAGAGCATAATTTTGCTTACCCAAAATAAGTGTGCTCAAAAATGTTCTTATCCTGTAGAAACTGCATATTATCATGCCAAATCCACTGAAAGAGATTAAGAGATTGTTTAGAAAAAAACAACGTGAGAATCTATTATAAAATAGTTCTATTACACACACGTACCTCGAGTAAGTCTGGAGAAACATCAAATTTAAAATCTTTTCCATTTTCTTCCTCCGGCTCCACCCTTTTGTAGAACAACATGTAGGCACTGTGGGTCTAAGTATATAATACATAGATTAAAAATGGTGGGATAATGCCTAATAAAAAATATATCGATATAAAAATAATAAAAAACAAATCAGAAGTGTACACTACCTTTTCAAAGGAAAAGTCCATAAATTTATCAGTAACTGAATCATACGTCTTTGTCTGCAAATAAAACAAATTACAGATACAATGAACAGTGAAGTAACATGACAAATGTCTCATTAATTGATTTCAAATTAATCTTTTGAATATCCCAAAATTCTGCTTTATGATTAGTAAGTTAGTATTTGTAGCAAACAATAAAACATTTACATTTACTCATATTGTTCATCAAAACACCCACAACTACCCATATGTATAGATGGTATTGTACAATTACATGCATTTAACACAATCAATAAAAACTAAGTGAAAATGCAAACTTACAGTCATTTCACCTCCGAAGCACTCCGAGGCCAGCTGCGCTGAGTCAAATGGTTTTACTTCAGCATCATTGAAGAGATACCTTCAAAAATCAAGACAGCAGATAAACTTTATTGTGTGCTTTAAAGCAAATGGAAAAATATAAACTTGAGACAAGAAATAGAGAAAATATGTAAAGCATAAAGGATTTTCTACCCTACCTAAACTAACTTTAAGTGATAGACCACTGCTATAGTGGTCTTATAAAACTAACCCATAAAGTGTTAAATCCACCCGACGCAGTTCCCCATTTGTCCGGTCTGTTCTTACCACTTGTTGTTCTTGTAGGCGTGCGGGTTGACAATGTCTCTGATGAAGCTGTAGTAATGGCCTCCATCTGCTGTCCCAGTGTGGACGGTCACCCCAATCAGGTCGTACTCGTAGCTTTCTGCTGGTTTCACCTCCCCATCGTCCCTGAAGCCTGGAGACAGAAGCAGGAGAAAGTAATGATATTAAATCAATTTGGAATCATAGTGATGTCATTTTATTTGAAAATATGACCCAACTAACACAATTAAAAACCATTTTTACAAGACAGATCCAATTAGTATAGAATACCAGAAGTGAATTCATGTTAAGAAAAGATTAGGCATTACAGCGTGATACAGTGACCGTGACACAAAGCCGCAGTTATCCAGGGCGGCTGCAAAACGAGGCACACTCACCCTCTTTCCTGTCGCTCTTGCCCATGAGGAAGTCCTCCGTGTAGGGTGTCATGTCGAGACGCAGAGGGAAGGAGAAGTGAGTGTTGACTTTCTCCTTCATCATCGTCACCATGTTGAAGGTGTACCTCATTGTGTTAAAGCTTAAGATCCGAGGGAGTTTTTTAAAACAGGCCCTGCGAAAGCAAAAACCAAGAGACCGCTGTAACTGACGTGTGGCTGTGGCTGGCATGGGAAAGTCCCCCAACTAAATCAGATATTTCAGCAGAACATCAGTCAACTTCAATCAACATCTGTAACACATCTGGAAACGTGGGACTTATTCTGAGGGTGTTATCTATGGGTCTCACCTCTTCTCTGCTCGCACTTTCTTGCCACATTGAGAACAAGTGTACATATTGTCCCCCTCCAGTGTATCTTTGATGGTAACTTCATCTAGCGATTCCTACGAAAACATAAGTTAGCTTTTATAAATGTTTCAGGGAATCACTGCCAAAATGTATATTTTTTCAATGTCTATTGCAATTAGCATTTATTCTGAACTCATTCTTATTGTTTCAGGCCTGTTATTCTCAACTTCATGAAATCTTTAAACAGCATGAAACACTGGGCTACAGAAACACTTCAAAATCAAATTAATAAGAAATGGGCACTGAACATTTTATGAGCTAAATCCACCCAATGGAAAATAAATCTGACGCAATGCTGCAGAATTTAAATGCCTTACTTATTTACAACAAAAAAACAAGTTCATTATTTTCAGCGCTGCGAACTGAAGAATTTCTGTGATGACTCACATAGATGTTCTTCATATCGGCAACCTGGCATCGAACAGTGTAGAATTCCTCCGCAGTCTGGCTCACGTGCTCACAGTCCTGCATCAACAATGCTTTGAGTTAAAAACCTCGAGTCCTTTCTCAATAACATGAGGAAAGTTCACTGCAGTGCTAAATAATTAGACTTACCAATGATACCACATTGTTGGTAATAACCCCTCCAAATAATGTCTTCACTGTGTTTTTCTGAAAGAAATAAACATTTACCCATAAGAAGCAAAGCAGATACTCAAAGCCGTGATAACTTGGACACAAACTGACTTTTCCTTAAATGGTGTGAAGATCTAGTTGATGTATGAAGACAGCGCAAAATCAAGCTTGGCTCTAATTCTAATTGTGGAGGTTTTAACATATCAACTAGGATGACTTATCTGAACAGACACCGTTAATGGTCCCCATGGCTGGAAGAGCCGTGACTCACAAGATCTGGAGACATCTCCTCAATCTTGGTGATGAGGTCAGTGAAGAACTCAGTCATGTCCTTCTGCTCTCCAGTATTGAGGGGCTGCTTGTCCATGGTGTAGGTTTTGCAGAACGGCCTTGGATTGTACGCCTTCCTTTCACTCTCCTACAAAATAAAAATAAACACTTCAGAGACCAACCTCCAATCTGCAGCAAACCCAATCAGACCCTGTCCCGGACACAGAACACCTACCATGAGATACGTAAACATCTTCTGCAGCTCCAGCAGTGTTGTCTTGTGCTTTATCTCCTCTGCATACTGAGAAAAACAACAAACAAACAATTAGATAAGACATGCAATACAACTGGTGATTATACCAATATGGTAAAGATGACACTATCAGAAGGAATCATTTAAGAAATTATTTCAATCTATCAATACTAAAACCAACAGCCATAAATAACTTTAACATTAACAACACAGTATGCTGCATCATACTGTTGTAATTGAAGCTTAAATTTGGATTACAACTGATTCGAAATAGATAAAAAGCATCTCAGTCAGTGGCAGAATGAAGGAGTGTTTGGCGGATGTTACCTTGGCTGTAAAGATGGCTTGTCTGGCCTCAGGGATCATATACAGCTGCTGGATGGTAGAAGCCAGGTAACACGTGGCCCCTAGGTTTGTCAGCCCCACAAATCTGCACTCTGCTCTGACGTCATCATGGGGCCAGTAATCCCACTTATAAGGTGCATGAGATGCTGAAAAGTAGAAAAAATGAGAATGGGAACCAACTTAAAGAGAGTGCTCGATATAGTGAGATCATTTAGATCTTAATTGGGTATACATCAGTCAAGAACTAAGTATCTTCAGAATTCCTTAATGGCCTTGTTAATTTAATTTACAATTAAAGATTAGAATGTGTATTCTATTACCAGAAGAAAGAGCATTATAGGTGACTCTACATTGACAACAACAACAACAACAAAAAGATACAAACATGTTGCATTGCTTACTTTGCATGTGCTGTGCCATAACCCAGTTGTGTAAGAGTCTGTAGTTTTCTACCGATCCCTTGACCATTTCAACCAACAGGTCATAGGCCGCCGCCCGGGCAGAGTGAGACTTGCACTTGGGCTGCTGTCGGTCCTTCAGGCTGGGCAGCATGAACAGTAGATTGTAAACATCCCTCAGGAATTCCTGCAGGAAACACTTCCTTTAAATAAAGAATGGCTTTGCGACCAGCAGTTTATTTTACGAATATGGAAGACTGGTGATCTGATAAAGCAGCAGCAAACAGTTACCTGTCCTTCACGAGAGAACTTGAAAGGGGGCTTGTGCTTGACCACACTGGTGGCCAGTCTCAGAAGACCCGTCAGTCCATCATCTTCTATATTGCCATCCTGCTGATCGAGAATCTCCCTGCTGAGGGGGAAAACAAAAAACATTTCCACAAGCATCATGGGAATTAGCTCCGGATAAAATCACAGATCAGCTGAACACCATTCAACGTTTGATATGCAAGACTAACCTCCGAATGCAATCAGCAAGGTGTCGTGCCAGGGCATCCAGATCCAGTAAGGTGGTCTAAGATACAAATAAACAGTCTCAGTGCCCTCCCGTTTGTACACAGAGGATTAATTCCCTGCATGACCTTCCAAGTAGTGGATTAGAAGTGGACTTTCAATTGTAAAGTCATTGACGAACAAAACAAACAGAGCAAAAATAACCAAGCTAAAAAAAATACCTGGCTGGCATCCTTCACATGAATATTGTCAATCAGCTTGCACAGCAGCCAGAAATACTCTTTGCATCCCGTTCGCAGTACTGGCTCTTCCTCGTAATCCTCCACCTGTTGACAATAAATTCCACATGTGGTGATCTCACCTTCTAAAAATAATGTGGGAGACTCCAGTGCAGCCCACTATAATACAGAGCAGGTTTGTGTCAAATACAGCGACAGTGAATGCTGCCAATTCCCCAGGCCTCAGGCAGGACATCTCACACTGTGATAGTTGGCGTTGAGATAAACTCCAAATTTAACTATCTTTACATGTCTGAATTGTTAGGATAATCATACAACATGGTACAACATGCCAGAAGAAAACAAAATAAACAAATGTTTTAGGAAAAATCAAATGTACTTTCTGAGAATTAAAAAAGCAATGGGTGTCTTTCAGCATGACATACCCTCATTGGCTTAAGGGCTTGTGCATCAGGGAGAAACTTCAACAGCGTCGAAGCCGCCAGAAGCAAAAAGGATCTGTTAATGGACTCTCCTCCTTCCAGTCCAGAAAGAGACAGCTTATACAGTCCATTACAGGCTTCGTGTCGTACAGCAGTCTAAAAAAAATGTTTAAATCAAAAAAACATTAAACACTGTTGGACAAACAAAGTTATGCTGTTAGTTTTAAAAAGCATGCACAATACGGTTAATTTAGATGCTTCAGGAGATCCATGTATTTGACTGAAAAAAGGTCAATTGAAAACGATGTCAGAAGTACCAAGAACTCAGTATGAATATATAAAATATGCAAAGAAAGCTGCCTGCAGAGAAAGACCAAATCTTCTAGGCCAGTTTTAATCAGGTTAAAAGCTTCAGTACTAAACCTATTAGGTTTCCTCAGTATGTTAAGCCAACCCCCACACCACCCCCTGGTTCTGACGCCGTGGACAGTCAGTGTAGCAACAGTATCATGAACTCCTGGTACAAGCACTGACTGCACTGCCTAATGATTTATGAAGGCCCTCAGCTTATCATTTGTTCTCAGAAGATCTGAGGGTTGGCAAGCAAAATGGAAAGGACAGCCGATTTGTTGTTAAAAAAAAAGAAAAAAAGATGAGAGAGAGAACAGTAAGAAAACATCTTTGCTCATTTTGGAACAGCTGTTTACATACAGCACAAAACCAAAACGGTTCAGGACAGGAAAAAATAAAAAACCCACACAAATAAAAAAATTAAATTAAATCAACATCTGTTCCTAATATACCCACCTCGGGAACAAGGAGAGTGAGCTTCTTTAGCCAGTCGTGGAGATGTTCACTGTCTGCCAGGCTCGACTTCACTACTGAGCAGCAGTGCGCCCAGCTGACCAGGAGCCACATGGAGTAGTGTGTGACTGCAAAACAAAGCGTCAGAGTCACACCTGCATTTAAAACTAACAAATAATTAAGTCTCCCCTGTTAAATAGTCTGTAAGGCACATTAAGTAATTGGCTAAGATAAACGATAAACAATGGTAAAATGTAACAAAACACAAATTCATTATTCAGTCTATGAGCAACTGATTGTAAGCAATACAAAAAGTGTAACATTGTAACCTGAAGCAAGATTTCACAGCCTGTACACTTACCCTCGTGACGTGATCGATGGTCAGACTGCGCTTTCAGCACCCTTGGGAAACAAGAAGTTTTTCACTGTAGTTGCACTACACACGTTAATCACATTAAACATCTGCTCAATGTGTGTATTTTCACCCTCATTTACTTGATTGAAGTAAATTTCTACTTATTTTTAAGTAATAAACCTTCACACACTACTGCCAGTTCACTTTCTTATGATTATTTATATATTCTGTACAATTTTAAAGATTCTTCCCATATCAAAGCAACCAGAAATTCTCTCTCCTTACCTGTGACCAAGGTTGTCATAAGTATAGGCCACATTTATTAACCGGTGGATTAAGTTGGTCCCTTGGACAAGGCCTAGAAAAACCTGAGGGGAAAAATTGTAAAAATTAAAAGCTCTCAATAAAAACTTTAAAATCGAAGCAAGCAGAAAGGTGCAGTAAAGACATGAAAAATAAATGCTGTACCTCTGTTAGTCGTGGTATGTGGAGTCCCTTCCCATGGTCCCCAGCTCCTTTTCGGGATTTCCCTGGCCACGCCCTCTTGCGTTGGTTTTCCGTCACCCCTGACCAGGCAAACACATCGTGATAGGCCAAGTCCAAGTCTGCAGGGTCCACCGCAAATTGGCAGATCAGCTTCAGAAGGCAAGCAAGGCAGTCCAGCAGCCACTGCACACAGACAATCATTGGATAATTAAGCCAAGCTGTAGCGCCAACGGTTAAGTCTCTATTGTTAACGGAATATTTCTAATTCTTCATTATTCGTGACTTAATATTGAGACACAAATGGAACACTTCAACCACTGACAATCAACACATACCACCGTCCACGACTCTTGATCTTTAGGCTCCAGGATCGCAGAATTAAAAATCTCCAGCAGGAGCTGAAGTCCTCCCGAGGAAACAAACTAGCGAGAAATAAGAAATATACAACAAAGAAAATGTAAATGTGATGTTCATTACAGAGCATGACTAGTAGTAAAATCATTATAACTAAAAAACACAAAGGTTAGCCTTGAAGCAATTGTTTGAGTAAACATTTCCCTTGAACTGAATGAATTGAAACTAAAAACACTTTTCCACTGAGAGCATTACCATCCCTATTCACAATAGTGATAGTGATCTGTATACTAGAGGCCTTGTGCTTTATGTGCAACTCATGGCCTCAGGCATTTCTTGTTTGGCAGGAAGCCTGTGAGATCTCAGATTTATAAGCATCATATTAATTTCACTTAGTGCCAATTTAAGTTTTCAAGCCTTTTAACTATTTCAATCTGCATACTTAATGCTACATGCTTCTTCCATGCAGTCATATTTTATCAAGCTAAGCAGCTGGTTAAGCAAGATGGAGCAGGTCTGCAATGTGAATAGGAGAGAATAGGGGGGAAAACAAACTCAACTTGCACCAGGTTTGACAGAACACAGAAGTTTGACCCTGGCTGATTATTGCAGCACAGAGCTCTCAGACTCTTCCACAATCCTGTAATATGTCGTGGGGATTGGTTTGGCTCACCTTGCAGCTCCAGGAGTTCTTGCTGTTCTCGATCTGGTCCTCACTGGAATCATCAGAATCAGGGTACAAATCGCTGTAACTCCCCTAGGAGGGAACAGACAACATTTACAATCTGCTCTGTATTCAGTGAATGAAAAGGATTATATACACACCACAGATTCTAAAAAAGAAGCACCATTTGTGATCAAGTATTTACCGTGGATTCCCTTCGAATCCGCCTGTTGGGTTTGCCCAGGGCCTCGATGATTTCAAGGGCATAGAGCAGCTTATGTGGACTCTTTATTCTTAACAGATCTTTCCAACAAAGTCCATCACTTCCCTAAAAATTGAAAAAAAGTAAATTTGACAGTTTTTTGACTGCCGTATTTTGAATTGGTATTAGTTTACCAGTACAAACTGCAAGCTTGTATATAAAGGAAGAAGTTTTAAAAAGGGCATTTGTGACATATTTCATATTTCAGTTTCCTTAACTTTCTTTTTAATAATTTGGTAAGGAAACAAGAGTCTCAAGTTATGGAGCTTTCTAAGGAACGTAAAATGAATTGTGACTGGAGTGATGTCACTTTCTATGTTCACTAACCCCCTAATCTGAATCAGTCAAAGACAGCATGGCATGTAGTAATTCAACCCAGTGGCTTAATACTGATTAAAGACAAAGTACTGTGAGTATAAGCCCTAGCAGGGATCAGGTCAGTTCAGGACAAAACTGCATGCATCCAGATTTCGGGCGTCTTGCCCTTGTGTTCTGAGCGGCTGTCCATTTAAATGCTTTTTAAAACCTCTGTAATTATCACAGTTCAGCAGCTATATTCCCCCACTATATCCTGATAATAAATAATCTGCAAATACCCTTCAAACACTTTGTCACACCTTTTGTGTGTTGTGTGCAATTAAATACTCTATTTTAAACCTCATCCGTTATTATAGCGCAGAAAGGAAACACCACTCCTAACCCAGTCCCCTTAACCTCCAGTTTGTGAATGGGCTTCAGAAAGCTCCAGCAGCAGCGAATGAGGTGAGGAGAATGGGAAGTGACTGACCGGCTCCTCGGAGATGTTCTGGAAGGCCTGTAACATGTTGGGACACGTCGGCAGCAGCATGAGCAGCTCCCAAACACGTCTGGACAGGTTTTCTGCGTGGAGGTGCAGCTCCTCACATCTGACACTCTGAAGCGCAAATACAAATCAATAGAGGCGATGCATAATTAAAGAAGCACTGTGAACAGACTGCCAGAGAACAACTCAAACACACAGGCAGGAGGTCTGTGGAACCAGTGCCTCACTGCAGCTTTGTGACATTCTCCCTGACAATGAAACAAAACTATTTTATTGAGCTTGCCTCTCATCTTGAAAACAAATTAATTAATAATAAACACTTAGACGAGATGGAAGACTTAAAATAGGAAATGCCATGCTTTTTCTGGATTTTGCTTTATTTAGTCTGAGTGTGAGAGTGAGTGGGGGGTGTGGTGGAAAGAGTGAGCGAGTGTGGGAGCACCTCGGCATCCTCCATGGAGCGCTCCCCAGTGGGGGGCTTGAAGCAGGCCAGCATCTCCAGCAGGTCAAACAGTGTGGTGAGGTGGGGCTCCTGCAGCAGCAGCAACATGGGGATGTTATCCTTCTGAGGAGGCGGCAGGCAGGAGGCAGGAAGCTGGACCCCCTCGCCCTTCCGCTCTCTCCTCGGAGCCCCCAGGGACACGAATACCATCTGCAAGTAGGACACAGAAACACAGTAAGTATGGACATGGATCCGCAATTACTGCTCCCGATAAAAGCTTGTGTGTATCTTATTTATACACCTATGATTTATTCAGTATTAGAGCAATCGTTATGCTATAGGTAAATAATTCAGGCACTGAACCACAGCGACAGCATATTTAAGAGATGATGGGTTCATTTTGTGTAATTTCAAATGTAAAAGACAATGTAGAAGCCACTGACTGTCAGACTCCACATCATCATACAAATGTCTACGCTACAATACACAACTCCAGACCAAGACTTATGGGGCTCTGTAAAACTAAGGTGATAATCTTTGTTTTCCTTAACTGGTGATAATCTTTGTTTTCCTTAACTTAAGCTGAAGGATACACACACTGTTGAACTGCAGCCAAGAGATGAAGGCAAATTAAACCAATTGTGAAGTTACCTGCATGTCTTTAAATCCTAGTTCATGCAGAGTTTTCTCATCATAATCTGTGGTCAACTCATGGCCTGAAGAAATCATTCTAACAGGTCCCATCAAGCCTCCTGGAGTGAAAAAAGAAAAGTCATGATATAATGCCATTTACAGCCTGCATTTTGTCATCTTTAGCATAAGGCATAATAGTATAGTAGCATGGCAGTAGGAATAGAAACGCACCTGGAAAGTCTCCTTGCCGGCTGCTCTGCCCAAATTCCTGGAGCTGGGCCTGCTGGTTCATCTGCTCCTTCTGCAGATTCTCATACCAGTGGGTGACCTCTGCCCTCAGGTCTGCCACCTGATCGCTGGGATACATCTCTATTGTCATCTGCAAAAACAACAGGGATGTAGGTCAGGCTATATGGTCACTGCAGAAAACAAAAGCAGCTCACAGAAACTTGAATATTAGGACACCAGATTATGGATAGTTATAATGATAGTTAAATCATTGGACTTAATGTAATTGAGGGCTTCAGCAGGTGCTCAATGGAGAGAGAGAATAAATATATATAAGCACAGGGATTACTGTATGTATTTTATATATAGTGAAAACAAACAAACAAGATGCTGTGTGTCACAGGCAAAACACTAAGTCCCTTTGTAAAGATGAGCTGAGAGAAAGCAAAGCCCACAGACTGGAAGGGCACGCACTATAATACTTTTACCTCACACATATCCCAAGCTGATCCTACTGTGACATGTACGTGACAGTTGGACGCATGAATTGTATAATGAACCACATCCTCGAACGCTGCTAGCCATGTTTGAAATACCTCCCACATGATGAGGACGCATTCGTTCCTCTCTACAGGTACCTTGTCAGGGAGACCAGCTGGCTGGCACACAATCCTCAGGGGTAACGACTGCTTGTCACTGAGAGCCTTCAAGTGGCTACTGATTCCTGTTCCTTCAATCTGCCACTGTCGCAGATGATAAGCGAACCTGCAAAGCACAACACAGAGAGCTACAGTGCGCTTCCATTTCAGCACTGACATCATTTTATTTCATTGTAACCAACAGTTAATTGATATAGCTGTAAGAGATTCAGTATCCGGTAAGAAAGAACAATTTGACTAATTAAAATGAAAAGATAATGATTAGGAACATATTTATAAACTCTACTTCTGTCTGTAAATATGAAAAAGTGATGAATCTTCACCAGTAACTAAAAATTGTATTCATAAATAATTCTGTCATATCCACTCATAGCACGAAAGGTAAAGAGCCAATTAAATTCACATGTCAGATACCGTACCTTCGGCGGAATGCTTCTAAGTGAGTCTTGAGCATCAGCAGGCCCCTCTCAATGATGGTCAGGCTGGAGTGGGGATCTTTCTCCAGATTTCCAGACGCCATCATCAGACTCTCCATGCACTTGCTGATGAATTCCTGCTCCTTCTCCAGACCCGTTTTTCCTGAAAGAGACATGAATGTTTAGTCACAAGTGAACCTTCTACCAATGTTTATTAATATATCAATATTGTGAGGGCGCAAGAGTTTTACACACTCATCAGCCTGTCTATTCAAGCAAATATTACTGTAAAGAACATTACCTGGAATCTTGGTGGATTTACAGGTCAAGCCAACTGTAACCAAAGAAAACAGATAGGGTAGGGGTCTGAACTACTAATTACACTAATATTGCAGTCTAAAAAAAATATATATATATATATATATATATACACACACACATACACTGTGCTTTAACCATCAGCATAAACCATTCTATTTCTTTATTTTTACCCTAATTAAAAGAAAATAAGCTTATCAATATTGTATTTTACTTCATATATCTGCAATTAAGGGAAAACAATGCAAATCGCTTAATATTTTATGTTTGAAATACAAAGCTGAAAATTAAAGGGAATTATTAAAAGCACAACTTTAGAGATACTTACCATTTATATAATAGGAGTTAATGTACTGTATGGCGGCTCTGCTGACATCAGCTGACTGGGCCCTCAATGCAATGCCCCAGAGTTGGTCCATACCACACAGCTATTGGGAATAAAAAAAATAAAAAAAAACATTTTCATGTGTCAGCATACTTGAGCATGTTAGTATCTCCAGCATTACACTAATGATTACACTTTACTCATGCTTACACATTGACAGTATCAAAAGGTGAAAATGACAGAATTCGATCAAAACTAGGCCTTACCTCACAATTTGAGCCACTGTCGTAAGCACTCGTTGCCAGGCGGGCTAAATTACATAAATGCTGGAACAGGTTGAGACCTGTCATGCTGATGGTTTCAGGTTTTAGCTGTGGCATCTGAAAAGTGACAAAATAACTAAATTTAAACTCATAGAATCCATAACAATTATTTCTAAGCATTAAACCCTAACATTAATACCATAAATGCACACTCAATTATTCACAAGGTACTGCAAAGTTATTCAATTTTAAAGAACTTACCTTCTCTAAAAAAAGGTGTTTGTATGTTTCCATGCCCATTGCATGCTGGTCTTTACTGCGAACCTGGTTAAGGAACCAATGCAAAGCATCATCGTAGCATTCAGAATCTTCCACCAGGCAATGCCACAGAATATCCACCTGCTCCAAGCTCAGCCCTGCAGAGAAAAATCAAGCTCAAGTTTGACATCATAAGATAAAATAATGCTGAAGTCAAACCATTTAGTTCAGTAAAAACACATCTAGTTAAGAAATTAAACTAAAAACTATTAAAACTGAGAACATTTTTCTAAAGTCACTCACTCGTTTTCCTCAATACTTTGTGCAGCACTGCATGAAAATGTAACAAAGCCAAAGGTTATGGTGACCAGCCAGCAACTGACTATTATGCCTATTTTGGACTACTGTTCCTGAAATTATAGGCTAACCCCACCATGAGTGACAAAAAAATGATTCATAAAACTAAACTTTTAATTGAGGGTTTCAAAATGTGAGGATGAAATGCAAAGATGTACTAGGACTGCTTGCCTTTCATTAAGCTCTGAAGGCATACTACAGTACTCTTCCCTAGAATTTTTTTTTTCTATACATTCTGAATACACTACTTACACACCATATTTCCACACATATGAAAGGCAATGGACCTGCCTGTATGTGTCTAAACTTGAGTGTGTTTCTGAAATTCAGACTCATTTGTGACACTTGATACAAGCAATCAGTTCACTATAAGAGCACAGAGGGCTGAAAGAGTTCCTCCTGAAAAGCTCCCACGCAAGGAAGCAAAGACGCAGCTCAAGAGGATCTTATTCCCTCTTCAATAATTAAAAACGAAATCTTTCAATATATGACCTTAAGCGGTCAGGTTACAATCTCATCAGTAAATAATAGATGCTTTGTTTTTGGTCTTTTATCACATCCAGAATAAGTGCCAAGGTACAATCACCGCAGAAAGCAAATCAAAAATGTAATACATTAAAAGTTTAATGGTCTTGACATTTGGTGGCGGGGGGGGAAGGAAAAAGTTTGTAAAATCAAAGGCTTTTCAAATTCAGCCCCTTTACTGGGATACCAGCATGATCACTATGTACAAATAAATACATTTACAAAAGGAAGAAGCAGTGAAATTACAGACTATGTGGAGAGAGAGTCCACAACAACAACAAAAAACATTGTCTGCTAGATGTCACCTGATGTCTTTAGATTTTTTTCCCATGAATGAGGACAAACACTGACTTGAACGCTACGTTCTCAAATAATTGTATAGTAATACATACTGAAGTGGTCTGGTGAGCCAAGCGTAGAGAACACACAGGTGAGAAACTGCAATCGCACTTGGACTTCGGCACTGTGGCCATACCTGCAATCACAAAGAGGTGGACAACTTTTTACAGAAGAAGCATCAGTTAAGACATCTTAATTTAAATCTTGACTTGTAACAACAGTTTCTCAAAGCAGCATTCTTCCACTTTAGTATAGAACGGTGTAGCTGGGGCCAGATTTCTGTTCACATTTTTACAGGATACGTTTAGTAGAAGAAAGACATCACAACATCACTTAATGACTCCCAACTACTCGTAATGGGGCAGCAATGAAGTGCACAATTACTCAGAAACAGGAAAGGAATGCCGTCCATTAACCAATAAAATTCTGTGGAGAAACTATTGTAAAATCAGCTTTAAAGATCACGTGGAAACACTTTATTGCGGGTGGCTTCCGATACTAAAAGCGGACTTACAGAGCAAACTTGTGTCGCTGCTCCCGGACTTCCTGAATGTAGTGTAGCAGGTTTTCAAAGAAAAGCTTCATCATGTGCAGCTCTTTCTCAGCCCACCTGGAAATGGTGGGGAAGGAGTGAGCAGACAGTGTCCACATGAACCAAGGTCACATGCTTTCATATGTATAAAGAAATAGGTTTTAAGTAGGCGAACAACTCTACGACCTTAACCATGCTCTTGAATGGAGAGTTCACAGCAGGCTAATCATATTCTGCATTTATGACCTTCAACAACTGCTCAATGCATGACACTCCAGTGGATGTACACTGACGCTGAATCTCAGGGATAAGGTGATCGACTTACATGGTGATCCAGTGGGTGTCATAGCTGCTGCCAAACTGCTGAAATGTACCAAAGAGTTTAGGAAGTAGACGCAGAGACACAACAACCGACCTACAAAAAATAAAAATAAACAGTGAGTCTGTGTTAATCCACCTCAAAATGCTATTAGACCTCACAATAAGCTACTGTTTGGGAGTCCACAAAATAAATTTCACCCTACAGGGGTAACACTACAATCTATATAATCAATGATTATCAAGGAGTATTCATTCCAACTAGGAGAGGGTGCACTTCATAACCAAAATATTAATTTACAACAGAAACCCCCCAAGAAGAAGAAAAGGAATAGGAAGGTGGAAGCATGTTTAACTTTTTTTAGACATTGAAAAGAGTTGCTACTCACCGGTGGTTGGCCAAGTTTTCCAAGCAGCCTTCGATGAACCTCATGCGAATCTGTCTGTCAGTGAACCAGCACACCAGAGAGCACAGCAGTTTCTCCGCCTCATTAATCAGGCCCTCGGATAAGTGAATCTGTACGGCACAGAAGCACAGAGCGATGCTCACTGCTACAGCACTGATTCATTTGAAATGCTACCTACACTTAGTGTAAAGGAACAGACATGATAATTAACAATTATCCTCCTCATCCTCCTGGCACATTGCCAAAACTGAAAAACAGTCGGTTCAACGTTTTGGGACATTAGAAGGTTAGTATCCTAGCTGTCCACAAATTAGTCAACTGAACAAGATCAAAGGTGACCTTCATGTACAACTGAGATGTACTGTAACAATATCTATAATCTCACAAAGCTTTAGAAAAAGTCTGGGATGTGCAAGATTAACCTCCATAGTACACAGCTGCCTTAGTATGTAACTGGCAGAAAATAAACAAAGCAGTTTCACCTGACAGCTTATCTCAAACAGATGTAGAGTATTGTTTTGGGATCTGGATTTGTAAAAGGGGGTCAATGGTTCAAATCCCAGGTGAGAAACTGTGATCGATAAATTGTTGATTGATAAAAACCCAGCTCTATATAAGGTGAGCTATAAGTTGTTGTGGATAAAAGCATCAGCTAAATAAAAATGATGATTTTAAGTATATTAACATCAAATGGAGGGGACCCTCTTTGTATCAAGTTTATCACAGTATTTGGAGGTACTATGACAGTCTGGCTGTACAAAAACAATACTCACTGCATCCTCATCTTGAACCAAGTCCCATAAAAGAGTGTTCCCCTTCTTACAGACATTGTCCAAGTTGATGTCAGTGACTGCATTACCAGAGTACTGATGCTTGTGAACTGCAGGTCCTGTTGAGTGAAAGCACACATGACATGTATCCCAATACCGAGAACTTTTATAACCTGTTTTTTCCTTTCCAAGCCCTCATCATATGGTAGGATGGAGTTTAATCACTATTCCGCATGCTAAAACTCTGACCATAACACTTGGCATCTAAATATTTTAATTATTTAAAATACAGAAAAAAAAAAGCATAGAAGTTTTAAGGATTTCAAGAATTTGTTTAGGCTTGAAACAAATTACCACATCACAAGTTGCAGCCCACAGGGTCTTAAGAGGTCTTAGCATTTTTTGCCTTTGCATTTAATCATCATAAATTTAAAAACGAAAAGGGACAAGCCATGTGCATCAGGGGTTTGAAGAGAACCATGCAAAAGGAATGCATCCTTGCCTTGAGTGAGGTGCTCGTGGTAGATGGAGGCTAAGTTTGGCAGGTGCTGTTGGAGGTGTGAGGTGAGCTCGGCATGGGAGTTGATCTGCACCAGCTCTTCCTCGCAGCCGGACTCCTCGCCGTCAAAATCAGCCATGTTCTTCTCAGACTTCGCGCTGACCTGGGAACTGCTGCAACTCACATCATCTGCACTTAGCATGTCCTCCACCATATGCCTGCACATTAAAATCACATATAAAAACACATACACCTGAATTGGTCAAGCTTAAAGAAATTGATCAGTGACTAAAAGTACATGGGCAGGAGGGAACTACCAACAAATGGCATCTCTAGTGGTTGCTGTTGGTCTATAAACTATTCCCCCATGGTGAAGGGTGACAGAACAGACATGTACCCCTCGTGGTGGTGGTGGTGGTGGTGATGGTGGTGGTGGTGGTGGTGATGGTGGTGCTGGGGCCCAATGAAACGCCTGCAGTTGAACAGCTCACTGCCGATGGCCTCTCCCAGGAAGTCTCCCGTTCTCGTGAGGCAGGGATCTTGGGGGCCCTGCGACATTTGTGCGGGGCCCATCTCCCCCTGCATGTCATGATCCTGGTCCTCCGGGTGTGTGGAGCAGGCATCCAGGATCCTCATGCGGCTGTCCACGGAGGACACTGCCTCGGGGTTGAAGGGGAGATCCTTGACTGTCCCGCTGCTGCTGCCCGGCCGCTCCGCAGGGCCCGGAGCCTCCCCCAGACCGATGCCAGCCTGCGACTCGGACTTCCTCTTCCGCAGCTCAGGGTTCCTGACCTCCTTCTGAGGACTGCAGCCCCTCTCTGCCGCCCCCGTGTCCTCCTCCTCCTCCTCGTCTTCCTCCTCCTCCTCCTCCTCCTCATCCTCCTTCAGGGCCTCACTGTCAGCCATGTCCTCCGAATGAACCTCACTGCCGGGGCTCCCAGCCGACTGGCTGGCGTGACTGGAGTTCACCTCATTGCTGGAGCCGTCGCTGCGCCCACTGCTGCTGCCAGGCCCACTGCTGGCATCTTCTCCGCTGTTTGCCGTCTCGTCAGAGCTGCCCTGCATTGACTCCTAGTTAGGGAAAGGAGGGGGAAGGACAGGAGAATGTAATTACCAGTATTGGCTGTCAAAAAAAAGGAAGGTCTGTTAATTGACCACCTCTGAACTTTGGCAAGATTTGGAAGCTATCAAAATCAAATGACAGTGCTATGCCAAAGATCCCACCAGTTTAGTTTGCAAAACCCCAAAGTACCTCTGTGTCCGAGAGCCTCTGCTGCACGCGCTTTGAGCTGTTCATGATCTGCTCATCCATCTCAATGTCACTGCCTCCGCTGTGATGGGTGTCACTGTTGTCGCTACTCTCAGGACTAGCAGCTGGGGAGCCTGGGCACACAAGGAGAGAGAGGTGATTCTCACACTTTTTCACCAGCAGCAAAAAACAACATGCAAGTCAATAACACATTTCAATATCCACATATATTACATTATCACACTGAACCACTGAAGGACAATATGAGCAATCAATTAATTCCTTTATTCTGTCCCACATAAACAAAAAATAATTAAAGCAGGCAGAACACAGCTCTTATCTGTCAGTCCTGTATGAAAGAGCTACAGAAGTGAATGTTAAAAATGTCTAGCTTACTGTTGAATTATGACTGAAAATATGTGGGAGGACTGGGAGATGTATCAAGGCCATAAACTAAACTTCCACAGTGAAGAGAGTATAAATTGTGAAACAGTTAATTATTTTCCAGTGCATGCTTCTGGCTTTGTACTCACCTTTTTTATTTCCCATCGGGAGGTTGGTATTCAGCAGGGAAGCGAAGGAGCTCTGCTTGGACAGCTGAGCTTTAGCAGCCAGAGCGTTATTCCAAAGGGCTTTAATGAGCATTGAAGCCAAGTACAGGGTCTGTCAACACAGGAGACCGCAACAGACCCTGTCAAATCTGTATAGTAATCACCTCGGCCAACAAGACACTTACTGCATGTGACCAGTTGTGTTCACAACCACTCAGATTGGTTTGAAGTTGGAAAAAATAACAAAAGAGACTAAATTCGAATTAATAGCCAACCATCTAAAATCAAATGTGTTGCATGGCACCTATGTACAAACACAGCACACTCGATTATTCGGGCTAATGATGGGGAGGATGGATAATCCAAAAAATAAAAAATTTCCCCAGATTTCTATGCAAAAATAAATTAATATAGGAATAACTTATGATTAATCCTTTAAACTCACAATGCACAGCCTAGATTATCAAAGAAATATCAATCCTGTTTATATTCCACAACCTGCAAATATTATAATTATTATATAATACAAGTATTAGCTTTTACAATCTAGGATGTAGGACTTATGTATATTTCCTATACACTTGTGTAAATTGGAATTTGTAAATTGCATCATTTTTTGAACTGTACTGTATTATTGCACTTTGTAATGCTCTTATATTTTATAAGTCGCCCTGGATAAGGGTGTCTGCTAATAAATAAATAAAAATAATAATAATGAAATTTTATGCATTTCAGAATACGAATCAGCTCCTCGGGTGGCTGCTTCTCATCTGATGACACCGTCAGACACAGCACTGTCACAGTCCTGAAATAACCTCTTCTACTTGATTAGCTGAAAATGTTGTCAGTGGAGCTGCTCCAGACTTTTTGTGTGAATATAAATATATATTGCACCATAATCCAAGTTATAAAAATTGGCAGCTTCTCTTACACACTCGCTCTGCATCCCTCGGTGTTTACAAGGTTATAGGGTATGCTTCTAAAGTGCTACTGCAATGCATATAGTCTCACAAACATTTATTTGCATAGAAGCTGGCATCTATAGAAATAAATCTGAGTAGAAAGATCTTGTTTTATTGTAAAAGGCCATACAAAAACACACTCACAAGCAAAAAGTTATTAGTTTGTCAAAAACCTCAGGTGTGCGAATAATCAGCACACAGATAAATCGAGTACTGTGCACTGCATGGGGAACATCGGGCTCTAAGCTTACCTGCTCAGTGTGGGCACTGGGGTGAAGTGCAGAGACCAGATTAAGAACATGACGTAACGGCACCGGGTCCAGGTTCTTGATCAAGGAAGGAAACAAGTCGTGTATGTACCGACTGCAGTGCTTTAGCTGAACACAAACAAACAAAATGTTTTAGCTGCAAGGCTACCTTTAGGTCAAAATACTTTAAGCACAAAGAACAGGTTTGAAGTATTACCTGAGCTGCAGCCCAAATGCAATCTACATGTTGAGTACTAAGCCTCCCTTCAGCAGCAAGAAAGTTCAGGATAACTTGGCACTGTTTAATGATCTGAAAAAACAAATAAGACATGCCATATATATAATATATAAATATATGTATATAAATTAAGATGGATCAATTATGCATAATTGTGTATAAATATATAAATAAATATTCTCCAGCCATTAATAAATAAAAAACTAAAAGTGTAAAACCTAACCTCAATGTGCAAATTTGGTCCAAAGATATGCTCTACCACATTGTTATTGATGAGCCAATCTGCAAGTTCCTTTGCTATTGACCTGTAATGGACATACATTTTTCATTCCAACAAATTTTATTTTAGTAAAAACAAAAGTATACATATTCATATATTACAAGAAAGTGAAAATTAAAAGGAATACATAAATTCCTTTGATAAAACATATTTGAAAAGCTGTCAGTTTCAGAACATTTTTATAGAACTTGTAAGGTTTTATAATATTCTTGATCACATGACAAAGTGTGATCTTTATTTAGACTAGAGGATATTTAGAAATCTTTGTGATATTTAGTGTTCTGACCAACTGCAATGAATTACATGTTAGTGCAAGATATGCCAACAGATATTAGCAGCTAAACTTTGAGTGAGAAAAGCCTTTAGCTACGCCGGCATATCTTTAATTTCATGAATTATAAACTTAGTTGTCAACGACTCATTTCAAAACTAATATTTTATGTATAAATAACACTCATAAAGACATGCTATAGTACACACACTTTAAACATAAAAATAAAAAATAAAAAAAGCATACGAAACTTACGTTTCAGTGTCAGACACCAAGGATTCATTATTACAAACATCATTAAACGTGTGAAGCTGATTCTGAAAAGAATAAAAGCAGAAGGAGAAATAAAAACGTAAGGTTTTCTAATAATTGCCAAATCCTGACATACAAACTTTAGAATGAGACAAAATGGTACAAAAGGTGCACGGACTGGGATTAAGATTAATTAACATGAAAGTTATTGAAAGAGAAGGAAATAGTACATTTAATCATTACATCAAGATATCCAACAGATAAAATCATCATCTCAAACCTTCACAAAAAAAAGGGAAAAAACTGGAAGACATAAGTATGTTAAGTCTTGATCTAGGTGGACCCTGGCAAATAAATTCATTAAATGAGTTGACCTTATACAGCACAATATACACTTTCATGTATGTAGTAAGAAATTGACTCACTGTTATTTGGCTCAGACCTGCCAAACGCATCGTTAGAGTTGGAGACATAAAGTACTTGAAAGCAAGATCCAGGCTTTCTTTGTCAAAACACAAAGCCGTGTCCAAAGGCTCCTTCACTGTACTCCACATTAAATCTGCCATGTTGCGAGCCGCACTCTGCCGTAACTCCTGATCCGAGAGCTTACATAAATATCTAAAACAAAATCAGAGAAATCTCAGAAAAATTACAGAATTACAGTAGGAAAGGTTTAGGTCACTCTGATTTTAAAGCCATGGACAAACGACAGGACACGTTTCAATAAAAAGACATTGATCAGATCAGTTGCATAGTAAAGTTTCTCAAGATACAGTAGAAATGGTGTAATACCTATGGCATACAAGTTAGAGCAATGCCTAGAAGGAAATGTTTATAAAAAAAAACACAGCATACCACCATTTCTGTAACGTTGACCTTTTGGAGCATTCGAGCACTTCCCTATATCATGTACTTGTTAAAGAATGTTTAACTGTAAAAAACATTCAGTTTCACTTAAGTGAGATTTTACACATTAATTGACCCATTTTTAAAGAACGGCAAGACCACCAAGACCCACAAAACCAGAGCTTATAGATGTGGAGTTCGAGTTCATACAAGGAGAGTGCCGACTGTGTGAGATTATATGAATATGGCAGAAATACTCTGCCCTGATGACTCCTGGCACTCAGCAGAGGAACTCCACAGCAATAGCCTTCACTGAGCTGGGCTTTGCCACCCACACAAGCCACGAACACGGCTCCCTTCACTTCCACACATCATTAGCACACAGATCTGTTCATTGGAAGTAAAATCTAGTTTCTTACCTTATTACATAGGTGCGAAAAGGTATAATGTGCTGCATAACTGCAGGAATATGGAGCCATATTCTGATCTGTTCAATAAAAAAAACCACAGCATTCAGTTTTCATTCTCTGCAAGACAGCGTCATTTTTCAAACTGTTTGAATAAGCAAACCATGGATACTTACATTTGAGACAATAGTAATGAAAGCGTGCGCTATTGGAAAGGGCAGCGTTTCAGGAGTTCCTGATTCAAAGCAATCCTTCATGAGAGAAAGGCCATGTTTCCCGCAAAAGAGGCAAACATAACGAAGCAAGTGCAAAGGTACTTCAACATCCTGTTTGAAAGATGCATATAAAAAGAAATATATATAAATCACAACTGTTTGAAAACTGAATGCTAAACAAAACACAGGAAATTAAAAATATAACTCCCACGAGCAGAGATGCCTGAAGCCTTTTAGGCTGCATTTTAATTCACCAGACCTAGGGGGGGAAAATAATGTTACTTAAACCTGAAATTCTCATGGAAAAATACCTGATTCAGATAACTTCCTGCTAATACATAAAACATTAATGTGAAGAATTTCAGGAATTATAATATAATATTGACTAAAACCCATTAGTTTATTTTTTTTTACATACTTAATTGCTCGGTGATGAACCATTGTGCTGATAAGTTAGCATGGCATCTCCAAAGCTGTACATATGATGCCAGCCTAATTATTCTCTCATTACCAGCTAATTTCTTTCCTTACTGAACAATGCAATCAAAAGCACACCTGATTGATTTCAGGGCTAGCACAGAGAAGCACTCTGCACCAGACATTAGAATGGATCGATTGATCAGTTCCCAGTAATAATTACATGCTTTTTGAAGCTTTCCCATCTGATCCACACCTGTCATCAGATCTATTTATGAAGTTTCAGATGGAAAGGGACATTGTTAAAGCCGTTACCCACATGTATATCACTACTATCCTGAATGTTTATGGTTAAACAACCTGCCACAAAGCAAACCAAGTGTTGAAAAGAACTAAATGTTTTTTTTCTTTTCGTTGTCTGCAAAGCAAAGGACTATTAACACCAGAAGACAGAACCTATTTTGTAATCAGTTCTGACATGTGGATCTCGATGGTTCTTGAACGAGAGACTGGAGATCCCTATGGACCAAACCACCAAATAATCCAAAACTTTCATAGGCCTCTGAACCATGTAATATCAATTTTAATAATCTAACTTTCAGATTTCCCATTTTAGTTCTCTGTCTCTATTTTGTTGTAAAATGCCCAAGCCAAAAACCTAACATCAGTAAAAACCATGTACTAAAGGTAAATTAAATCGGTACTTACATTCATATCACAAAACGATCCTAGTATATTGCTTTCTTGAGCTGAAATATCCTGCAAATTAAAACAAAAATAAGATTAGGTTTGACCATGTATCATTTGTATATTTCTAATTTGTACACTGACAAGACCTCAGATGGGAAAATTATGTCTGAAAACTAATATCTCAAATATTTAGAGACACAAGATAGTCTTATTCAAAGAGGAAGGCACCACAATATGCCCAATTTAGGCCCATCAGAACATGTAATTTATAAACAAAACAATATGTAAGGAACTAGGAGTCACCAGGAATTATAAAAATTGCTCAGTATGTAAGTGGTTCTTAACATCTGTTTTGCTGCCAGCACTTAAATTCTGCCTTGTAATCTTAGGAGCTGGCACAGAACACAAGGAATTACCTTTAAGGACTTGATAACTGAAAGTTGAGTAACACTACAAATGTTTTTTATACAAAATACAGTTTATGAAGTTGACTTCTTTGAGTACTTTTTTGGATCAGAATCCATCTTATGAAATGAAATGCAAATGGTAGCTGAAACATGTGTGGAGCTAGACAGCATTCCTGATTACTTTATTACCTTTTGTTTTGTTTCTACTCCCAAAGACTTATCATATTGATTTTAAAAATCTTACAATTTCAAAATGTTCATGAAAAATTACAAAATAGTCCAAGTATCAATAACCAGTGTAACCCAGTGTTATAATCCTATCCTATCCTAATGGCATAACCACTAATCTTTAGCAAGTTGCTTTCGTGATTAATAAATATTGCTCCACCCTACTAATAAAATGAGGAGCGAGACAAAAAGTCTCCTCCCACATTCTCTCTTTCACACTAGAGGGAGAGAGCAGGACCACAAACTGCCGAGTGGTCAAGGCATACCTCTATGGTGGGATGAGTGTTGTGTTTGTAAGCCGTGTACAGAGGGAATTGGATCTGGAAGATCTTGGCCGCGCACAGCAGCAGCTTCTCCCTCTCCTCGGTGCTCCAGGAGCTGAAGGGATCGAGATTCTTGGGGGAACTGTCCTCCGCAGTCTTGGAGCACTCAGGCTTGCTCTCCTCGGGGTCGGGCCCCTGACTCTCCCCATCCTCTTCGTTGGAGTCTCTCTCCACGTTGACCGTCTCATCGCCGCTCTGCTGAGTCCCGCCTGCCCAGTCTGGCTCGGCGCTATTAGTGCAAGTTTTACAAAGCTGGTCCCGGAGGGTCTGGACCTGGTTGATCACCAAGTTTATGACTGCGTAGACCACCTGATTAAAAACCTCAAGGTGCTTGTACTCCTTAAAGCAACAAAGACACTGCCTGTAAAAGAAAGACAGCAGAAGTGACACCAGGCATTTTCTCAGTGACGCACATGCCTTACAAAGACGCACTTGAATATTAGTAAACCTCAAACCTGCGATCTAAATCATCATATTTTGGAAGGGTACAAAAGGATATATAAACAAATGTTTTTCATGAATATGTGCACATTGTCTTCTGAGTTGCCATTTAACATTTAAATGGTAATATAAACTTATGATCTGCTTTCAGTCTACAACCTGTTATTTTCAGGAATTGAATGCCCTTTGCACTCTTAAGTATTATACAGCCTGAAGTGCATTTCAATATATTTAGGAGTAGTGCAAAAGGTGAAGGTTGGCTTACCTTTGGGTCCAAGAATTGATGTAACTAAAAATCCTAAGAGCATACTCCTTTTTCAGTTGTAAGCCATCGGTGCTGTCTGCATCAGATACTACAGAAAATGAAAAGAAGTACAACATTTTTGCTTTGCTGCACATAAATGTGCATTTGCGATATAGCTATAGATGTGCTAAGACACAAACACATAGCCTATATATTTCATGTAAGTGCACATTCAGAGATTTCAAAAGGTTTTTTAAAAGTAAAAACACTATTTTATAAGGGTGGGCTGTAAAAATCCCGTACATATTATATAAAATAACCAATGTAATACAAATCTGAATAAGGCCTACACCAAATCAAAAATTTGAACTACTAGTAAATCACAGTAAGCAATATTATCAAACAAACCAAAGAGATGGATACTAAAAAGTCAACTTTAAAATAATTCCAAATAAATAAAATGATTATGAAGTTAGATTCTTTCATACAATTCCATCGAAATATATTTGGCAGGTTACATTTAGTCATAAAAAATACTGCATACGATTACATTTTCTTTACTACCATTTTGAGAGATTTTCAAATCTTAAGGAGGCTTTCAGTAACTCCAGACTCAGTGTCTCCATTTCACTTCAAAAAAATATTGACTAAAACATTACAAACAGACAAAAGCACATTCCACAAATAAGTAACATGATTATTGCGCAGTAGAACGTATTACATTTTAAAACAATAGCAACTAGGAAGGAAAAATCAAAGCAAGTAATATATTTTCTGTTTTATACACTGTACAGTGAGTGGCTGAAGCCTTCTGATTTCATGCAGTCTAATCACATGTCTGTGAGTGTGATTCAAAATGAATACTTCATGTAGAGAACACTACTTCAGAGAGATATCAGTGCACACAGAAGAACTCCATTCCCCCAAAAAATAAATCAAATATATAATGCAATTAAGATCAAAATCAAACCTTCTCGAATCTCCCCAAATGCATTGCGTCAAAATTAAATTAGTTAGGGATCGCCAATACAACATTTGTACAAATGACATTTTAGGACGGTTATGGGGAATGAGGATTTGTTTTTTGTTTTTAATCAACAGCAACATCAACAACAGCACAGAGCAAGTCGAAATTCTTAAGAATGAAGATTTCGATTCACACCTGGAAACTGAAGATGGTACTCAAGTGAAACTTCAAACAAAGATGCCCCAGTTAATCCGAGCCGCAGCTGCCTTTAAAACGAGCCTTTTAATATCTGTGCAATCAAAGCCAGAAAAGTCTAGGAGGAAAAGCCTACCACATACTGTAACACTCATAGCAGTGTTTAGCATGCTTAGTCTCAGTGGACATGTATAGCCAACAACCCTCCCCCTACAGAAAGATCTTAGAACGACAGACTGTGGTCCCCATGGTGATTTAACCGAGCAGGCTTTTATCAGACCTCTCTCTCTGCCAACACTCAGGATATCAATGTACATTTCATTAAAACTGTACATTGTTTTCATCCCTAACCCCCACCTTTTTGTTTTATAAAGAACACAATGTAGTCATGCAATGGTCAGTTTACACTGACCATTGCACGACCACACTGTGTTCTTTATAAAACAAAAAGGTGTTTCATCAGGGAATCAAGAGTGACTTATTTGATGTATTGACAACGATCATACACACAGTCACACGTGAAGTCGGATATATACAAACAAACATTAACATTCAGGGTTGATCATCAGCTCATTACCGTCAGTTGAAGACTTGCGTATTATCAGAAAGTTTGATACACAGTTCTATTTTCCGACTTCATGTGTGACTGTGTGTATGATCGTTGTCAATACATAAAATATGTCACTCTTGATTGCCTGATGAAAAAGTGAATGAACTAAAATGCTGGGTTTGTAAAGACCGAATTAATCAAATCAAACGTTGCAGTTATTTTCCTCTATGTAGACTAAAACCAAAAGAAAAAGTCCCCGCTGAAATGCAAGAGGCTGTCCATTTACAGCTTTTGGCTATGCATCTTCATAACGATAAGTGACACGGCAATACATCAAACACTGTTCCTCAAACCAGTCATCACATGTTTGACCAAATCAAATCATTCCTTGTTTTTCCTACTTCTTGGGGTTTTGTAATACTAGAACATCAGAAGCTAATTTAACAACTGAACAATTTCCTGATTACTAATATTAAATATTTAATGTTTTTCTTGCTACATGTCCTACTGCATGTGCTACTTGACTTGCCGTTATCCATCCTTATTCGATTACTTTCCATGCAAATTAACAAATGAACCATATGGAAAAGCAGTGTTTCTAAAAACTATTTTGAAAGCTCATTACCAGGACATGTACAATTGAAGCAAATTAGCATCACACTGCTTTCTCACTGGCAAAGCTTCATGGTGCCACAGTGATGCATGCCCCCACATCACACTGCTGTGAGATGTCTATGTTTTTCCCATTAGTCACATCTACAGAAAATAGAGAGACACAGGTAGAACCAATGTATGGGAGACAAGAAACCATTTAAAACACATAGGCTAAGCCTACCATTCCAACTCTGTTAACAGTGCCGCTTGGATGCTGAAATAAATAAACACTCCAAGTATTGCGTTGATACCCAGTTGACACTTCTAACATGAAACTTGTATTACAATTTGTTTGATGCAAGAGCTCTTATAACAACACACAGCCCTGGCTAGCAGATATCAAACCTATGATGAAGTCATTGGAAGACCAGATCCCACAATGCATCTAGATTCTCTCCATATAAATTGTCAAGTGACAAGCTATCAAGACAATCAGACATGATTTTACAGTGTTTTAACTTTGCTGCAAGGATCCGAGTTTAGCAAACTGTACTAGATTCTGGAAAAAGCAGTGTTTAAAGACAGGCGACTGACAGAGCGAGAAGAACCTTTGTTAACTGAAGCTTGTCATAACACACACATAACCAACACTCCTCCTTTCAACATCCGTTAACACATGTGCCAGCTGTGGCTGTTAGTAACAAGTATTTTACATGGAAAACTATTCCTGTCCATTTGGCATTTGAATACATACACAATCAACAGTCTACTTCTTTAAAATGACAACAGGGACAGTCAATTGCAGGTATTTAAGAAATGATTTCAAAGGAGCCCACCAACTGAGCCTAGCCAAGTTAATGTCATTTTAGTTTAGTTATTGTAGCTGTATCTGATGATAAACCAGCCCAAACACAGCAGGTGGGGAGGGGGAGATGATCCCATTGCAAATCCCTGTCGCTGTGCATCACTAGCATATGCAGCCTTAGCAGATTGCAGGTTAAAGGTCAAGTTACCAAAAGCACATGCAAATGCTGCACTCAGCAGGCACTTGCTACTGGCCTCTTCAGATGACAAACCTGATGGATTATTGTTTTCTGCATCACAGAACATTTCACTCCTGCACAGTTTGTAAATTCATCTTTTATCATATATATTTTTATATTTCCTTGTCACAGGCACATTCTAATAAGCAAAGTGATTCTAAAATAAGTCTTGATATACAATTTTCTCTAAAAGCTCTACAAATCATGCATCATGAAAGAGCCACATCCAGCGTATACATGGTCTACTACCCCTGTGGAACACATTTTGCATCTTTATCAGAAAATCACCACATCTCGTTTTCCACTGGCATACTGTCGAGAAGAGAAGTCTGTAATTCTAAGCATGCCTGAGACCTTATCTCTGGGAGCTGGTATAACAAGGAGAACAAAAGAGGAAAAATAACTTTCTCCCTCTGGAGCACAAAACCTTAGATGTACTAGACAGCATTTTGGTGAACACAGGCAAAAATGTCGCCCATGGCACATTGCATTCCAAAGGCCATCCCAGCCGTCTCTGGAAAACACTGGACTGCAAACCCCGTAATGCTTGGAAAAAGTAGCTTTGAAAATGTGTATGAACTGGTTGTATGCATGATCTTATATTCATATCCTATGTAAATTGAGGGATACTTTATATAGGTGAAACAAGTCATTGAAGACCCAGGTGTCAATGATTACAGTCAGCAGTTATAAAAATATGGGGCAGTGACATGAAATTGGGTGAAAGAAAGGCATTACCCTAATAAGACACCCCTTACAGAGAGAAAAAAAGCTATATAGACACATACATAGAAGTCTGATACTCCTCATCAGACATGGATACAATGCTGATAGGTAAGGGTTATACACTGAAGATAGGTACTTGGGTGTGTGTGTCTGTGTGTACACTACAGTCTAAAGAGATATTTATTAAGTGAAATCTGCTATATAAAGTGTAATCTATGAAAGGGGCACCCCTAAACAGGCTGCATACTAACCCCGAGCTGCCTCACTTTACAGGCACACACCACTGCAGTGCTGAGGGGACTTTTTTTGCAAGGTCTTTACTTACAGGTTACAGGTAGTGCGATGCCACTTCTTTTATCAAGGCTTGTCAACAAACTTTCTAAGAACATATTTCACCAACTTTAAAAATAATTTAAAGTCCTGGGTACTTTGGAGCTGAATGTTAAGGCCCTGTTTAAAGTGTCACCTATCAGTTATTTAATTTGTTACTTGTTGATGTCTCATGTATGTATATGCTGTAATGAGTTTCTTTTCAGTGTGTTTTACTTGTCTTCATTTACTATTCAAGAAAGAAACTCTCCCTGAAAGACGTATTAAGCCCCACAGTTGGGAAATGCAGTTGAAAGTGTTGTTCATTCCATTTATTAGCATAATCCATTTGCCAGTCGATTTCTCGCAATTGTCCTTGGTATGCAGTAAAGGAAAAAAGTAGCAGGAAAAAAACGAACTTTTAAATGTCAGTTTCTTAAAGCAGCTTTCAGCACAGTCGATGTCGCTGTAATGCTTTATTAAGTGCAAAGTATAACTGTCGAGCCAGCCATTACTAAAATCCCCCTTTTCAAACGTCCTTACCAAATGTAACGGTTTATTATTTTATCCATGCATGCATTCCTCACCGGTGTGAATCGGTAAATAAATAACATAAAGGACAGGCTTGGGGTCAATTCCAGTTTTTCCATTCCAATTCAGTTTGTAATTCCTGTTTCAATTCAATTCCAATTCCAGTAGAGCCCAATAAGTCACTGGCAAAAATAATTGGAATTGGAAGTTGGAATGGGTCTGAAAAGGGGAATTGGAAATGAAAAAGCAGAACTGACCATAAGCCTGGTAGAGGATCCCATAAAGCATGTGTCATTTAAAGCATGCATGTTTGTGTCAAATTGATTGGTGGTTACATTTAATCTCTTTGATTAGGCCCAGGAACTGGGGTCTGTTTTTCATTTTTTGGCATCTGGACAACTTTTCTTTTTAACATTATTAGACTTTCAACATCCCCCACCCCCCATCTCCACAAGCTTCACAACATAGGAAAGTTCATCATTATTAACAATTTCTGCTATTTGGTTGGTTTGTGCCACAGTCCACTGTTCTACAAGGACAGTACAGATGTGATTCTGAATAGAAACACACGTTCCCACCGATTTAACCATTCATTGTGAAGGTGTGTATGCAAATAGAAAACGATGTGACCCATTTAATAGATGAATGGATACAGATCTGTGCAAAATGGAAAAATGAAATTGCTGTTTTTCAGTGAGTTTACATGATAGTCCATAGGTACACTTGCTCAATATTTTTCTTCCCATGAGCCTTTGAAAGGATGTGCTTTAATTCAGTGAAAAGTAACTAAGGAAGGTATAGCCTTGGTATAGTGACAGGCTTTTAGTGTTTGTAATCAACAGGTACACACATTTACCTGCAGATATACATACGTCAGAATTAAGATACTCAATCATCTAGTTTATCAACATACTTCCAGTGATGTTTCAGTAAGAAGCAGTGTGGAAAACACTGGTACAGTGCCTTATGTGATTATGGCTGAGGTGAAACAAAACCAGTTAGAAATGTTCTTTCAAACAGTGGTTCCCAACCCTGATCCTGGGGACCCCCTGCCCTGGTAGTTTTCATTCCAACCGAGCTCTCAATTACTTCAATGAACCTTAATTGAAGTAACAATCTGCACAGATTTGACTTATTAAATTGTGTAATAAAAGAGTTGCTTCTTGAATAAGATACTGATATAATTCTATATTTAACTTAAACCCCTACAGTTTCAAACAAATAAAGGGCTCTAATTTAGGAAATTATTACTTTAATGAAGGATTCAATTAAGTAATTAAGAGCTCAGATGGAACAAAAGACAGCAAGGTATGGGGTCCCCAGGACCAGGGTTGGTAACCACTGCTTTAAAAGACCATCTAAACAGCACTAGGAGACACTAAGACCATGACTCGCCATTGAAACAACCATTCAAGTAAAATAAGCAGTTTCCCAAAAGAACTATCCTTACTTGTCCCTCATTCACTTCTAATCAGACAATTGCCACAAGTATTTGCTTTTTAAAAGCCACCAGAATAACGTAAAACTAAGGTGATTCTTTACACTGGGAGGTAAGGTGAATACCCCAAATACAAAATAGATTGTGGTGTACAATTCATTGTAATATGCGGTCTCATATGCACAATATTATGGTGTATAACACAGCAAGATATCACATGGCATGTAAAATCCTCTTGTAGCCCTCTTTTCCATTGTTAGATAAACCTGAATGACAACTTTAAAGCTAAATTGGGCTAGATGTAGACAGACTTTCTATTGCCTTGATATTTAGGATATATAGGCTTATATAAGATTTTTTTTCCCCACTCAAACGTTCATTGTCTTTCTATCAGTCAAAATGCTTTTCAAAGCTCATAAACAAAAAGTAAACAAGAAAAGCATACAGAAAGCTGAAGTAACCTACTGTATATTGCCCAATAAAATTATTTTTCATTAAAAAACAAAAGAAATTAAAAACAGTCAATTCCTAATCAATGCAGGCTATGCATGTACACAATGTTGACATCTGTAAACATTATTGAACAAAAGCAGAAGACCATGTTATAATCGTAATCACAAATATGCATGGAAGAGAGAATTAATCAAACTGCAATGTGTCCCCTAAAGCACATATTTTAATTATTATTCTTGAAACACACCAGTAAGTAAATCTAAATCTGCAAATCTAAAAGAATAGATACACAGAAGCCAGCCAAACAATTCAGATTCCTTGTTAATGTACACCTCAGCTTCTGAGATTCAACCAGAATGCCTTAAATAGGAGTATTTTACAGAGCATTAAAAAACAGTCCACCAGTAAAAAGAAAAAAACACTTTAAAAAGATGAATGCTGCATTTCCCGATTCAGATATGACACTAGGTTATTACTCACTGTATGGGAAAATAACACAAAGGTAGTGTTCACATAGAAGCCATTTTACAAACCCTTGCAAAACTATTAACGATACTTTACCATTGCACTTAAACTACACCGGTATACATTTCAAAACGGAATGAAGCTAAACATATAAAACATATTGTACTAAAACAATCATACTTTTACTGGAACCAAATGAAAACTTGATGTATATATGCAAGTAATAACACGAAACACAAAGAAAGTTTCACAAACGTTTATGAAGACGAGACCCGGCAATCCCCCCACAAATACGTGCATGTAACGCTTCAGCATTGTTTACTGCTCGGCGGGGACGAAACAGTTTCAGGTTTTACATTGTAACTTCAGAGGCGATGGGCAGCACTGAGTGCACTATTTAAACTGCAGTCACCGTGCAATAAATAACAATAAGATGGCTGCCCCCTCTCCCTCAGGTCAGCCTGCATTTAAAGCATATTATTCAAAAGCTCATTGTGCGCAATATTTGTACACACGGCGTGCGGCCCTGGGTCTGACGAGCACCGGACTCTTTCGCGGAGACTAAAAAATTAAAAAAGCAAAAGAGCAGCTCACACCCGCACACAGAAAAACAACACAAATATTAACAAATTCACCAACCCCGTGTGTACAACTGAGGTCAGTACCAGCCTGCTTATACAAGTCAACCCACTTCAAGTTGACATGTTGCACTACAACCAGGCCGAGGGCCCTGCTGTCAGAACAGAAACAATCCAATATGTCATCTCACAAAAACACGCCGTGCAATTCAATCTAAACGCCCGTTTCATATCACTGGTATATGTATGCTCATATCCAAATGATATATAATATAGATCAACTGGAATGAGACCGTAACACGAAGTGCCCAACCAAATACAGACATATACATCTGTGTGTGTGTGTGTGTGTGTGTGTGTGTGTTCAAAAACAAGAGAAGGCCTTTAACGACAATCCATGACACCCAAATCAAGGAAATGAACACAAGCAGTTACTGGAGTTGCATCCGAGTGAACATTCAAAATAATCACACGTTTAAAAGCCCAGTTAATTGCAATATGCACGCACACGTATCAATATTGTAATGTGCAATAGTATGCATGTGGAACAGAACAGCTGTGCACATGCAACATGCATATCTTTTACTTTGAATTGCTCGGGTTTCATTTTTTTTCTTTTACTTAAAACACACACACATATATATATATATATATATATATATATATATATATATATATACATACACAACCGGTGATCGTGCAAAGTTTGGATTAGCACCAGCTAAACACCAAGACAAAAAAAAAAAAAAAGCCCAAACAAGATCAAGCTCTTTTACATCAATCACAACAACATGAGGAGGCTGACATTCACGACCAACTTCTGCAGCACAGGAGCCAAGTTCGCCAAGTTATAAACCCTAAATTGGCGATTTCAGAGCATTCAACGATTCCTCATCCAGCTGCTTGTCCTTAGCTAAGTGATTTCCAGGCCTCTCCGTGATACATGGTAGATGTATAAATGCCTGCTTTCTGGAGGCCTAGTAGGAGCTGAACTAGTGGTAAAACCAGAAACTGCAAAAAGTGAAAAATCAAAAAATATATATATATATTTCTACAGCGAAGCAGCAGAGCAATCTGGGTTACACGAAAAGGCTGATTTGTTTACTTACTTTCATTTAAAACCTCCACCAGCTCGGCGCAGTTTTCACACATGGTTCATTAAAAAAAAAGAGAGAGAGAAAAAGAAAAACAGAAAAAAGTGTAGTCAAACCATTGGAAATTGTTGATTGATTGGAGGAGTGTTGGAAGCTGGTTGTTTTGAGAGGAGGAGGAAAAAAAAAAAAAAAAAAAGGCCCGATGGATGAGGAAGGCAGGCGCAGCGAGAGGAGGAGGAGATGGGGGGAGGTGAAGAGATGCAAATGAGACTTGTTTGTAAAGTCCCGACGGCAGCGAGAGAAGTGAGGAGCAATAAGGAAGGGTGAGTCGGAGTCACTTTCCGATCGGAGTAGCACTGGAGGGAGCAGGCACGGCAGCCATTTTGAAAAGGGGGGTGGGGGGGATTCACTCAACATCGACTCTTTCCGTCCCTCTCTGCCTCGGCTGTTTCGGCTCTTTCCGGTCCGCCGGCTGCCTCCCTCTCTCTCTCTCTCTCGCCGGAGAAAAGGGACTGAGTCACTGTCGGGCGGAAGGAAGGGGAAAGCGGAGAGGTGGCAAGATGGCTGCCTAGCAACCCTAAACTGAGAGGCCGAGCGGAGCGGGGCGGCCGGCGGGAGGGAAGGAGGGAGCGACGGAGGCCGCGGAGGGCCACACAGGACGCGTACTTCTCCAATTTGTCCATGAAAGTGGAATCCTTTTTTTTATATATATATATAGATACATTTAATCTTTTTTTTTTGTACTACGACAGTGTCAACACTCATGCAAATAACCGTATTCAGTCCTTAATAAGTGTGGACGTTTTAAAATCAACATGGTGGCTGTAGGCACATAATGCATGGTGCAGGTTCACTGTATTGGCATGTATACACAAAGGTATTTTCATGTTCTGCAATTCAACCCCCACACACAGCCTATACGTAAAAAAAAGAAGCCTTTTACTATGTATTGCATGCATCAGATGGTTTTAAGGACCCCTACTACTCTGCTCAGGAGTGATGCCCACTAAGATATGGATGTAGTCCTACAAGCTGAGGTCAGGACATCTCCGTTGAAGGACTCTCTGATTGTCATGGACAGCCTGGAAGAGATCTCATGTTACAGCATCAGCAGGGCTACATTTCCAATGTCTGTGGCCCTTAAGGCTTACAGTCACTCAGAATCCTCCGGTTCCCACTGGTGTGATGTGCTCCTACAGGTTTAATTGTACGTAAGCCTTTAAGGTTTCCATCCATCTAGCTGTAGAAACACAACAGCCACAGCGCAGAGGGAGTGTATGAAACTTTCTGGCCGCACACATAGAACAGGTGTTCACGCTGCACAAGGCAGGTCAGGCCGTTGTGTATAACGGTGCACTAGCGTGTGCCAGATAGTGGTGGATGCAACAAAACATGACATCTGTCCAGAGTTGTCATGGCTGTGAACTATGGATGACAGAAACAGCAGGGGGTGACTAATATAGAGCATATGCATAGGGGGAATATTGAAAAGACAATATTTGTCAGTACAACAAGTATTCTCCGCATTCTGTATTTTTGTTATGCTAGTGATGGGAAAAGTGAAGCCTCTTATAAGTGAACCTTGAACCTCCTGATTAATTTTCTGTATGGAAAGATTCACAGAAACAGCATGTAAAGCACACCATGTTCTTAGTGCCATCTCCTGGTCAGCTCTGAGAACACATTTCTACAATGGAGTGAGTCTAATCAATTAACAATGTTACAGGTGCTTGGAGAAGGCAAAGTAGAAGTATAATATATTCTGAATATTAGAAACGTATTCCCAATGCTTTTTATACATGCATACACATTTGTAATATTCAATTTTGCAGGTTCTTGAAGAGCTATAAACAAATGTAATTACACCTTTTTAAAAAAACAAATTGGGGTGTGTGTGGGGGGGGGGGTATGTATTTAATAAATACAGACATGGTAATATACAACACAACCTGGCTAATATTCATTGTAATTAAATGTATTATAATATACAGCAAAGCAATTAAGAGACAACTGCAAAATTATCAGTTTCTCTGGTTTTACTATTTATAGGTATGTGTTTGGGTAAAATTTACATTGTTTTATTCTATAAACTACTGACAACATTCCTCTCAAATTCCAAATAAAAGTATGAATGAAATGGAATGGCTGCCATACATGTAGAGATGCTGATTTAAGAAATAATTGCAGTGGTCTCTTAATTTATTCCAGAGCTGTACATATTATCATAATATGTGTATATGTATCCTTGATTATTGTTTTCAATGTTAGAAGCCATTCTTTTTTTTAACAATATATCTGTGAACTGTACACAGGTTTCAGTTTTGCATTTGGCACACCCAAACTGAGACTGGTTTAAACTGGGTCTGATACTTTACTTTGCCAAAACAGTCTATTTTTGTAAAGTTGACAGTTCCAATATCTTCCACTAGGTGGAACTGTAGATCGTCTTTAAATACAAACCAACAAAACAATCCTTCAGTAAATAGTGTTCGACTTTCTAGTGAATCTGCTGTTGTATCATTGAATAATAAAGTTGTAGCTAATACCAGATACAATTTTTTTACATCTTTCATCACTTAAATTAACATCCCTAATACAGAAAACCAGTAAAGTCCAGGTATTCAGAGCCTTCATATTCTTAGGGAAGATTCCTTACTGTGTACTTAATGGAATCACCAAAGAGCCTTGGATGTCCTGTTGGTTTTATATTCCTGTATCTTCATTGTGATTTTCCAAAGTTTTTTTTCAGAGAATCGCTACTTTAATTAACCTGGTGGTGATAATAATAATCCTATTATATTTTCTTAGGAAGTGAATTTGGTGTTATAGAAAATAAGGACCACCTTTTAAGTATCTTCCATTGTGTAATACTGCATGGTATTTGGGACACAGAGAGGGAGATTGGTAGTCCACAGCAATTATGTTCATTGTTAATTTTACCAATGTGTAGTAGTAAGGTATACCCTAAAATGTCACTTACTACGTCACTATAGCAGGAGTGAAACAATTTGCATGAACAGTAAAGCAGTCCAATATATTTGCATCTATCTGTTTACATGACAAGATCTTTATGCTACCTATGGCCTCGATTTAAAATTAGTTTAACTTTAATCAGAGCAGACCATCGGCTTCAGGCACAGGATTTAACTTTTAATTAATCTAAATACTAACAGGCTATTTAGGCTTTCAAGTCAAATGTAGTACACTTCTTTATTTAATCATTTCAAGGCTCACTGAACTGTCCATGGTGTTTGCCATGGCTTAAAGGTCACTGAAGCATTTTTCCAGACCTGGTATTAAACTGAATACGCCCAAAATTAACAGATGCACACCATATGGATTAATAACATGAAAGACAACTCCCCATAAGAGGTCATCCTCTGCAGACATCTCGTAGACTTCAGAAGGTGTTATAAAATGCTTATTTGTTGTGACTATGAGATTAAAAACCCCTCAGCAGTCTCTTGTACTTCCCCGAAACAAGCCTGCTGTGCTAGTTTTGGGTCACGTTCAGAAGTTGTCATTATCGGCTGTGCAACGTGGAACACCAAGCTTCCTCGGGAATCACTCGCAGCATTTCAGAGGAAACACTCGGCAGCGGTTTCATCACTGACCAAAATTTCTGAAAAAATGTATTCAATTTCCATGGCTGAATTTCATTTCTTTCTCCCTCAGAGAAACAATTAGTCCAAATTTTAAATTAAGTAGCATGTTAATATTCAGCCATGTGCCTTTGGATGAACACCTACCAAATATGTGTTCAACATATTAGTTTTATAGTAGTTTTATCTTGTAAGAACTGCTCAGCATTGCCGACATTCAAGAGGTTGATCACTTACAGCTCCAAGTTAAATTACATCCATGTTCTAGTACCTCTGACGTAGAAATGACCATTGGAGTTTTACAGTACAATTGAGCATTTTGTGTAACCTTTGTGTACTTTTTTTAAATAACAGCTGATTACAGGTAGAAAGGGAAAGTTACTATATTTCACAATGTATTACCTAATTGATTACGCAATGAAACGGGTAAGTGATAGGAATTGCCCTGCTCACTAAAATACAGAAAATTGATTCATTTCATAAGGAAAATTTAAAGAACATGAGGTTTGGAAATCTGGGGCCTCTGCTGTGGTGGAGACCTGCGATTAGAAATAACCTAATCAGTGGCTGTGGATGAGCTCCAGGAAAGTGCCATAACCAGGCACATCACACTGAAGTCTTGTAGGCCTCGTGTGTGTGCTAACTGCTCACTACAATTGTTCCATTGATCTGCCAGAGTAAACAGACTAGGCCGAATTGGATATTATTGGATGTTGGATATTATAACCCCCACCCATATACAAAAAAAGCTATTTCACTATGTATACAAACTAACACAAAGTGATCAAGCATTGGGTTAAAAAAACAAAAAACAGACCATGAATTATAAAATTCTCTCAACTTTAATCAGTTTCAAAAAGTTTCACAACAAATGTAACACTTAGAAGGGATTTATAGCCATTAAAGATCGGTATTTGGATTTATACATTCTCCTCCTAATTATACTGTTGGCAATTATGAATTTTCTGAATAAAAGCTTCTTGGTTATTTGGATAGAATTTCAAGGTAAAAATGAAAATGCAAAAATACAAAATTAAATGTAAACCAAGTTTATTTTGCTCTTAAGTAGTGTTCTTGAAGCACTACAGCATGGTAAACAATGTAAATTAGTACAATTTGTCTCAAAAGCCATCTGAATTAACATGAGTTGTTATAAAGATGCAGCCTATGCTAACCGATAAATATTTTTTTAACCACTTAACTTCGATTTAATGAAGGCTCACAAATGAGCAACGCTCCTCATTGAGGAAAACAAAAAGCTGTTGTCGGCAGAGCGACAGCACACACACACACACCAAAAAAAAAAAAATCTGTAAAAATAACCAACTTTGTGTTCCCGTGTTATTAAAGATGCTTTACAATGGGATGATATGCACATAATCTTGCAGCAAAAGTCCTGTCTAGCAACAAATTGCGGTAGTTTAGTCAAGCACAACCATGAGCCAAACCTCACCCTACACTGTTGACAAAAGCAGCATCTTTAACCTCCTTATAATCCCCTACCTTGCAATCTTCTCTATGCTGCAGAGTACAGGCATGCTACTGGTCCATAGCACCCCTTTGATCTGATGGTGGTATCGGCAACAGGAGGGTTCTCGACACCTTTCTGCAGTAGACTTAACACATAGAAGTTTGCACAAATCTTTTTCTCCTGCCTTTAACAAATAAATGGGCAAGAAAATATTTAAAATGTCTGAATTCTTACAACCTCATGCAGATCTAAAGAAAGATGACCAAACATAAGCTCGAATTAACAATGGAAAGATATTACACAAAAGTTTCCATACAAAACGCATACTATGTAAAAAGGGCCACTAGGTGACACAGTATAATTTACATATTGGCATTGTTTTGGTCAACAAATACCCAAGTGCTGTTCAATTCTGTAAGTAGCGTCAGTGCTACCCCAGAAGGAACTCTGCAATACTTGGCTTTTTATACAATTTTCAGTCGCACATTTCCTCCGGAATTTCATGTGGATTTAAGATTCCAGGAACAGACATCTGCAGTTTATGTTTCTCTTCCTGGGCCTGCCGCAGCGACGCTTCTCTTTCTTCCAAGAACAGGTCAGTTGTGTCTTCACCGGCAAACTCCTATAACAGGAAAAGATTATGCCTCAGATTATTGAGACCACTGACTCCCACATAAGATACTGATTTACAAAATCAAGTTGAAATAATAATAATAAAAAAATAAATTAAAAAAAAGATAAAAACTAAAAAGTTTAAAATCAATTATTCTTAAACCTTGAGAATTATACATTACAAAATCTGCTGTACTACAAATACAAGCAAATCACAATTTGAATAATTAACTACCTTTATTTGCACCAGGAAATCCCTCAGATGTTCTTTGAAGGCAGGGATGTCTTGATTCAAGCTGAACAATCCTGTTACAAACACTTTCACCTGGGCACTGTTAAAAACAACAAAAATAACAATTAACAATTACAGTTCTGGATGAAAGATATGTAGAAAATCATGAAATGGACAGCCCAGAAGTTCTCTTACTCTTGCAAATGTGGGAAGGCAGTTTTGAGAAGGTTGGCCACATACTCTTGAATGAACACCTGGTTGTTTACGGGATTTGCAGGATTTAGTGCTACATTGATTTTACCTTCCTCCACCAAATTAAACATGTATGCCAGAATTGATGCATGCATCGTTAAACCTGTGAGACAAGAAAAAAAAAAAAAAATTGATTACATGAACAAACAGTAAATTCAACGCGAGCATGTTAAAGAAAAATATATATTCCAAAGCTATGGTGAGGAATCTCTTCCATATGAATCACCTACAATACACAGCTAATCTCTTACCAGCTGTATGAGATGTATCCGTTACTACAGAGAAGATATGCTGCAGAATATCACAGAAATACGTCTGGTAGAAACTCTGGGCAGCTGCCTCTTCCTGGGCAACATTTTGTAAAAGGGTATACAGTATCTGCAAACCTAAAGCAAAATGAGAAATTAGTTTCTAACTGGTACAAACACACACAAAAAATGTATTATCAAGGTAAAGCCAAAAATGTTATTAAAGATAAGGAACATATAAGCAAACCTGTGTCAGCAACATTTCGCATTGTATGTTTGAAAGCCCAAATAATGGAATCCAACACCAATTTAAACTGTGCAGGAGGAATGGCCAGGAATGCTGGGAAACAGTGCGAATTGACAGCCTGCAGCAGATAGAAGAAATGTGTTCGATGTTCCGGATATTCCTCAAAGTCCTGAAAAACAATTTACACATTCGATCAGGACATATTAAACACTGATTTCAATACATCACCCTTTCAGCAGTCTTTGCATCAAAAGCTTTGTCTAGAAAGTAATGACAGGAATCTGACTGGAAGAGACTATCTGTATGAAAATGTATATATAGATAAATTAGGAATGGTGTACATTGAAGTAAATATTGAGCTGTGAAGAAAAAATTTGATGTACACAAACTTACTTTGTTAATCATATTTAAAGTACATTCAAACACTGCATCAAATATCTGAGGGATTTCAACTGTGATGTGTCCTCCCAACTTATTCACAATTGTTGCCATTGTACTGAGTACTTCAGGTTCTCTGGCTGCAGGAACATTTCTTTGATAATCAATCAGCACAGCATCAAGCAGGGGGGGCACGAAGTTCTCAGCCACCTGCAAAATCAAGTACGAGCATTAAATATGCAAAGACGTTTACTACACATCAAAATTATAAATAATTAGAAAATGTGTAATTCAAATTCTAGAAAAGTGTAACTGCTTACCATTTGTGGATCATTGGAACGGCTCACCCAGCCTGAAATTAATTTCAGAGTTTCCCTTTTCACTGTCCGCATACTCCTTATCAAAGGCTGTTTTGTTACCATCTCTCCTATTAACAAAGAGAGAGAAGGCTTTAAAATACAAAGTATATAAATCAAATCAGCTACCTGCCAAAGGGCTTACTTGAATTACACAGGAATATGCCACAATTTGTCCTTCAGTTCCCATCACCGTAAATTTATAAATTATGGTTAAAAAAAAAAAAAAAAAAAAGCTATTAATAGATTAAAGTATTTCAACCAAAGATTGCAGATCTAAGTTCCTATGTAAGCAGACAGCTCCACCCTCACCCTTAACAAATGCAAATATTACAATGCATAAAAATACATTTTCAAAAATACCATTGGTCTGAATTGCTGCAGAAATGTTTTCACTGAGGCACTTGTACACATTCAGCATATCCAAGTAAATCCTTCCGAGCTGAATGACAAATGGATGTCCCACTGCTTTACATGCTCTCACGTTGGTTTTCAGGATGCTGCCAAGCTGCTTCACGGTTTCTGGGTCCTTCAGAATGTCTACATTCTGTTTAAAATAAAGATTGCATGGATTTAGACATGGTCATGATAACAAAAAAGGCTCGACATGAGCAGGCAAGACATCGTGAATGACGGAAAACTTAAAATCAAGTACTGCATTCACTGAAAGAAAAACCTATACATAAATATAGTAAGGTCAGACAGTGTATAACATCCATGAGATCTGGGTAAAATGTTCATTACATAATAGGCTCACTAGATTAGAGTAGTAATTCAATTGAAATTTCGTGCACAAGAGAAAGGGACTAAAAACTGTAATGCAAATGTGCATGTTTGTCTATGGCAACTGCTTATACAAGAAAGTGTTTGTGTATATACACAAATTATAAATTAAATGACTTACTTTGGTTGCCTGCTGAATGATGCTATCCCACACCTGGTTAGGCAAGAGCATGTACTTTTCTATCAAGTGCTCTTGCACAGTTTGGTCGGTCTGTGCACCAATCATATAACCAACAGCTTCATAAAATGTATGAACCTAGAAATATAACAAATGAAATGGGGGCAACACGGGTTAAGAAAGCAAGCCATTATAGATGTGGAATATTGTTCTGCTGCACATGTAGCTTACAACACCTCCGGACTCTAAATGTTAATTACAGGTTTTGTTTTTCTAGATAATTCCTAAGAAAGACTGCCATTTACTCTGTAAACACAATAGAACAGAGCAGAAGCAGAGGCTAAAACACCACATTTACACGCGTTTTTACTTTACGACACATGCGACCGCATACTAAACTGTAAAGCTTCGATAGATAACATTTCTACTATGGAAAACACAGCTTGTGATGCAATGTTTAAATAGGTAAACCCAATAGAATAATGCAGATCATACAACAGGTTAAACCTCCCACTGTATTTTACCGAACACTTACAGATATCTCTCCATTTGTTAATTTAATATTTACCTGCTGTGGTTGAAGATCACAGATAATTGTGTTGATGTTGTTCAGAATTTCATCAATAAATGGCATCACTTCTCCAACCTGCACCTGAACAAAATGTCTTCGGCATTTCTGTGCTATTTTAATGAATGTGTCACAAGCCATGTCCTGCACACCATCATGGGTTTCTGCAAAACATACAAGAACCTATGAACCCTGCATTAAGAACCTTTATGTTCAGAGGGGTGTGCAGTTATTAAAGAAGACTTTCAGCAACAAGGTAAGTCCATATACCCTCATGTCCCCTTCTATCTATGAATGCATAATTCAACTTTAAAGAATTTAATCTGTTCCTAATTTAAAATTCCACTACATTTTTTGAAAATCAAACCATAATAATAATAATTCAATTGGGGATTGACAAGTAAACAGGATTTTATAATAGATTTTTTTGTTTTTGTTTTAATGTTTTTATTGGTGCAATTTAAATCAATGTTATGCTTTTAGGTTCAATGCAGTAATTCTCCATACTCACCATGCATGAATTCAAACAGTTTATTGACCACAGTTTTCAAAAACTTCCAGTGGGCTCTGAGGAATCGGGGGTACTGCCCCACAATGTACATGATGTTTGAAGCAATAATTGCTTTGTTGTCCTTTCCTCTCTTTTGTTCACAAAGTCCCAGTAAATCCTACAAAAATAGTAATTGCATAATTTATATGAAATCTTAACCAATAAAAAAAAACTAAAATTACACAAGAGAATCCTAAACTCATTGTTTTTAATGCTGAAGACCTATAACTAGTTCTAATAATTCCACAGAGACAAATGTATATTTGTTTTACTTCATCCGCATACATTATATTATTTTGAAAATACTTTAACTTTACAGAGAACATCTCCATCATTAACAGTGAAGAAAACTGGTACTTTTAGGTTTCACTTACCTTAATAACTGTGACCAAGAATCTTTTTTCATCTTCTTCATGCATTGCTCCGCTGATTGATCCAATAGCCCAACATAATGTATTCAGGTTTTTCCAAGACCACTCAGTGCCATTTACTTGATTGTGAAGTTTCTCTGTCATAATGCGTTCCGTGTCTGCATAGTCTAAATGTGTGAGGTACACTATGGGAAGAAAGATACTTGTTAAAAGTAATCAAAACTACTTCAGATTCCCTTTAATCTTATAGAAAGCATTGCCACTTACCAAGCGTCTCCCTCATATTCTTATACAAGTTGATTGAATCGGTGTCTTTCATAAATTCTCTGACAACTTCTCCTTGATCGTTTTCCACAACCAGAACTTCTTCAGGTTTTGCCATTCGACTCACCATTAGCAGACGAACCTTGAAATAAATGCATAAATAAAATAAATAAATACAATGCCAGCCCTCTCAGAATATCTAGTATTGATATTGAACTTATCAAAATTAAGTTGGCCCATACAGGGCCTGTGTATATCTGCCTTTGTTCCTGTAGCAGACAGAGGCACTCAGTTCTCAAAACATTTGATTTCCCTTGCCTTGACACTTTCAGGGGAGAAGGTAAAAACAAACACCCCCTGGTGTGTAATTCTTCTAAAATAATCCCAGAGAAAACTACTTTTGCAATTCTTGCTTAAAACAGTTTTTCATGTGCAATTGTTTAATAAGTAAAACAGAGATGCCATACTCACTTTGGACAGCACTGGCAAATAGAGCTGCCTTCGAGGAGGAACGTCAAAGTGCTGACTTCCAGACAGCAGTGGTGATGTTGATGTGGAGAACGGGCTCTCTCTGTACAGCTCAGCTGCTAGGTGGTTCCAGTACTCAAGACAGATTTTAAAAATCTCAGTTTCTTCCACCTCTGATACCAATAGCATGTAGTGAAGAGCCTAGAACAGGAAAGTTACATACGTTTGTGCCATGTGTCAATCACAGAAGGAAGACATCAAGTCCTTAACACATCGACCATTTTATACTTGCTCACCTCCATCAGCGTTTCCCTGAGGTTCAACCTTTTTTCAATTAGTTGTCCATGTTCTTTCAAAAAGGTGCAGAGAAACAAGCTGAGGTTCTGAATGAAATTTTGCTCATCATCTTTTCCATTGGAGTATGCCAGTCTGATATTGGTGTTCAAAGGAAGCATCTGTAGAGCAAAGAAAACTTAAGTTGTAATGTGCAAAGAACAGCACCATTCATTCAGATTGTCCTCATGAGTACACTACAAACAAAAATGCACACATACAAATCCAAAGTGTTGACCAGAGGTAGGAAATCCATTGTTTTGTTTACATTTACAAAAGTTCAATATGGAACCTCATCACTTCCATAATGAAATCATTTGTAATAAGTAGGGATAAGATTAATACCAATATCTTGTTTCCTTTCCAATTGTGCTAAACAGAAATTTTACATTGACAGAAGCACCATTTTTCAACCAAATGTACAAGACAAAACGTCTTACCTGTTTTAGCTGCATCATGGTTAGAGTGAAAAGAGAAACAAACTGCTCCTCGTACTGGCTGACACTCACGCCCGCGATCTCAGTCAGGCACTTCAATGTCACATTCCGGAACATTGGGACATTTAAAAACTGAAAGGATTCCACACACAAAAAAAAAAACTTCAATACATTGAAAACCATTACATTAAAACCTCATTTACTAATGAGCTATATTATTAAATATGATATATTAAAAAAAAAAAGAGAAAAACATCAATCTCAGAAGCAAGAAAACTTTTAAAGAGAAACTGGAAGTTTTGTAATAAAACAATCACAAATGTGTAATGATAGAAGCAGCTTAACTGAAAATGTACATCAGAGATTAAGAGTATACAAGTAATAGCCAAGTCATTGAAGACAATTTTCTATTCATTATGGACCTTAAAAAACAAAAACAATAACAACTGTTTCACGCTCTGATAAAATACCTTGTAGACAAGCGTGCTGATGAGTTTTGTTTCAAATATATATCCCAGCGGTATCCAATTTAGGAATCTGAGTAACGTCTCCAGGGTTGCATGTACAAGCGGAGCATTTTGGGAATTTTCCTTTAAAAGACAAATATTTAAGATTTTAATAAATGAAGGATCTTTAAATTATTTTCCAGTAAAAATAACTTAGTTTATGATTCAACTTACCATAACAAACTGGCAGAGCTGGAATATCTGGGAGAATTCATTGCACATACTAAAAATAAAAATAAAATAAAGTTTAGTTATTTCCATGATCTGCAACAGCATTTAAACTACAAAAATGCATCTCGATAATATGAACAGTTTTTGTATATGCATCTAAAACCCTACTATATTCTCTGGAAGCTTCATTCACACAAGATGTCAATTAATAAAACAAGTCACATTAAAAATGAATATTTTATTCCTTAATTTTAACAGAAGTTTCCCTACTTAATCTCCAGTGCTGATGGAAGAGTGCGAGATCAACACAGTTTACCTGTGAGCGTCTCTGGATCACTGAACTAATATAGACCTTTTACAGTACCTGTCTTTCAAATGCTTTGCCTTCACTTGTGTCATCTGTCCACTGGAGAAATCAAAGACCTCTTCACTTAATAGTTTGAGGATGATCATGTTGTTCTGACAGAGGCTCTCACTGGTCCTACTTGCTCCCACAATGTCACTAATGAATGATGGCCAATGTTTCGGCCATTCCTGTTTCAGTATCTGTAGACAAGACAATTTCAAGAATATTTTATGGGACCTACATTTCAGTTAATTGAAATGATCAGTTCTATATATTGAAGCAAATGCTAACAGTCAACTGGAAAAAGAGTACAACCGGAAAATGACAGAATAAAAGTACTATCCCAATGTATTGTAGTTTTATAGAACAAAACGGGTTATAATATTGTATGATTAACGCATTAACATACATTATATTGTCGTTTTGTAAAAAAATTAAGTATTGAATATCTGGATATTTACCTGGACCAAGATCATGTTCAGTTTTCCAATGTAAACCTTTTCTTTCTAAAATTAAAAAACGTATGCACAAATTGAAGACAAGGTTTTCATTCAACCAGAAGCATTAAAATCTGCCTAATATGGAAAGCAAGATTCAATTTGAATGCTAGCTATTGTCAGTCATGTGATAGGATAACAAATGAATGAGATCTAAAGGGTTGTAATGTCTTACCTCAACATTTGTTGCATCAGATGAAGTCTTGATAATAAGACCAACAACATATTTCTTTATTCCTAAGAGCAAAAAAAACCCAGATTGAAGCCAAACATTTAAACAAACACTCTCACCTGTAAAATGAACCTTACAAATAGGGCTGGGAGCTGTCATGTCACTTTTCAAATTGAGAAATAATGTAATATCTTTTAAGCTGTAAGTATTAACTCCTACTTTGTCAATGTTCTCTCAAAATATACCCCACGTGTTTATACAAACAACTAAAAGCTAGAGGCTTTGTGATGATGAAAATTAAACTCATGTATACAAGATAGTGCTACTCGTTCAAATGTAGTTATGAAATAAAATTTTACGTTACAATTTGGAGTATCATAACTGACCCAACTTAGAGGTAAACGTAGAGGTAGGTTCCCTACTACCTGAGATGCAGCTTGAAATTACATACTTGCCAGTCGCCGGCATTGGTTTGCCACTTAAAAACCCAGGTATCTATGGTCAGAAGTGGGAAGTCTCAGTCACTGAATAATGAATAACCATGTACCTTATTAAAAATAAACAAAACAAAAAGTGATTTCTCTAGAATGAATTTCTCTGAATAAATTAAACTCCCAGCCCTAATTATGAAGCAAAAAACATTAAGCAGAAACTTCAAAATCAAGCTCATTCAGCAAACTAACACTTAATTTTAAAAATATTTTGCAGTTCCATTTTTGAACATTTAGATAACCAGCAGATTCAGAAATAAAGTGACAATATAGGTACAGTTGTAAAATTATATGGCATAATATGTATTCAATCACAGAAATTAAACCGGTCAGTACTATGGCATACTAAACTAAATTCTGAAAGTGGCCCAAGCTATAAAAATAAAATAAAACGCTGAAATTGCTCAATATTCCTTAATAAAACAAGACAATTACAATACAGACTACATAGCAAAATGAAAGTACATAGGATCTACATTAGTATTCCCAATATTTGGATTTCAGAGTGGTGAAGCTGCAGTGATTTCCTTGGCAAACTCAAAACACTAATCATGTTTCACTGCGAGTGTATGAGTCAGGTATCCGAAGCAGATGTTCACCGTGTGCTGCATCCAGGTACTCCCATGAATGACTTCGATTATTTCCAGCAGAATCTTAAAAATGTACACAACTACATCTACGTGGACCTGAGTAAAGCCAATACCATCTTGGAGAATATTATTTTCAGTGAGAGTAAATTGCATTAATTCGGGAAAATCTCAACAGCAGAGATCAGGTTACATTTTACGATATGCAAGAACCTTCACCGAAGATGAGATTCACCACAATTACCAGGCTATGTGATCCTTTTCAAAGTCCAGTGATAGGCATACAAAACTAAGCAGTATTTAAACCAGGCACAACTATTACAGCCCAGGGCAGACTGATTTTATAATACTTTTCAACACAAATTACTTTTTAGTAGACCAATACTACTTTGTTACAGATTTTATTCTACAGGGGTATCTGATATTGCCAAAGCAGACATGCTTATAGTTAAACTCTTAATTTGCTGAAATAGACTTGTTTAAACAAAACTCCAAAAGGACAAAATTAACTACATAAATGAAGGTGCATTTTATTTTCTCTCAAGAGAAGCAATACTGCCACAGTTCTGCACTGATCTAGTTGCATAAAAAATACAATTCAATGCTTGATACACATTTTATTAAGGTGAAACTATAAAAACCAACACTTTACTCAGTAAAAAAATAGTTTTTATATACAAAATGGTAGAAGATCAAAATTGGATTTGGACATTGTTTTACTGACCCCTAGTGGCTCCTCGTACAAGAGTTCCTTTCATTAATACTCTGATTTATATATTTTACAGAAAGAAACTAGAAAAGGTACTAAAAGTTTTTGTGATGAACAAGTAATGAACCATTAAGTAGAAAACATGTCATGGTTTTTAAAAGATCTTTCTGTGGAAGACTTTGAAATGTCAAGAATACATCAAACATTTAGTAAAACCAAAAATGTACTCCCTACCTTCACACTGGTTTCTAGGAAGAATTTTCCACCTTGTTTTTATAACCGTTTCCAGGATTTGCAGTGCATAGTACTGTAATACATTATGAAAAGCAAAGTTAGGGGGTTATAGCTCAGAACACTTTAGAACATGCAAGCACTGCATTTTGAAAAAACATATTTGCTCTTAATTATGCCTGCCTGAAATACCACATTTTTTTAATTTGCATATATAAATTGAAATTGTATTACCTTTTTACTGTTCTAACATGTCATGCAGATTTCATTATTTTTCTATAAGTACCGACATTAAAATCAAACCCTGTAGACGTCCTGCTGTTTTTCTCAGTAACACACCAGAAAGTGAAAGACGAAAAAGTGATCTACTCGATACTGGCTACTTAAACTTGGAGCCAGAAGAACATTACAGTACAGTTTAATAATACAAATAATAAAACAAATTCAAAAAGTGTTAACCTCTGGTTAGAGACCAGATGTAATTTAAGACTTAGAAAACCAGACAGCACTGAAGCATCCAGCTTCTAGGTCTTCCTGACGACATTGTCAGATAAACACAAAGTGCTGCAGCCTCCATAGCACAGCAAAAACAAACAAAAAAAAAAGAAAAAAAGAAAAAAAAAAAAAGCATTTTCACCTTGAACTGGTGTTTCTCTTAAGGAACAGCAAGACAACCCACAGGTTTACTAAGAAGATCACCTGCATTCCCCCTTTGTTACTTCTATCAAATTAAAATTCAATAGAATGTTTTTAAATGGTTAGTTTTATTTTGAGGACCACCAGTATTTCAACTGTAGGGACCACTAAAATCAAGTTAAGGAAACAAAGCAATAAAGCACACAAGAGTAGGACATTGCAAAGTGTTAATATGTAGAGGCGGAAGGATCTTTTGCAATGCAGAAAGCATATCGAGTAAGAAGAAGATAGTTAATAAAGGCGCACTGTTCAGGTATAAAATCCTGCATGTAACCTTAACAGGAGTATAGTACTGCATAAATGTTCTTCCCATTGAAAAGACCCCAGCTGACCTACTACACCTCTGATGCCAGGATTAACAGAATAGAACCGAACCAAAACAAACAAAATAAAAATCTTGCAATTATTTTCACCATTGCAAGGTTTTAATGGTTTTATGACAACAGATAGCCATGAAGGTAAATGGGGGGTAACAGAAGCACATGATCCCTACAGAAGAAATACCTGCTGCACTCCAGCTGTTATGGAACCTAATCACTAATGCTAAACCCTCCCTCCTCCCATGAAACAATACAATTGATGAACAGAATTCAGTTAAAGGGAATCAAAAGGGTAGACCTTGTGGAGGCCTGCCGTCAAAGCCTAGCTGTGTCAGTTGCACAGGAAGACACCCCTTTTCTTCCTATTACAAGCAATCAACATAATGGAACGTTAAGATTAATATCAAATAGTAACAGCTTGAATAAAAAATAAATTGAAAAGATATTCAAAAGCCAAATGTCTTAGTGCTAAATTGATGCACTATAAAAAAATTTAGACAAATTTAAGAGATGTTTACCTTTTTGTTTTCTTTCTGTTCCTCTAATGACCTCAATTTTCACAAGTTACAAATTTGTGTATTAAAATACTGTTGACAAATCAACTCAAACATTAGTAATGTCTGTCAGTATTAAAGAGCAATTTTACAGGCAAGCAAAAAAAGGCAAACTGTCATTTACCATTACTTTGAGGAAGTCTTTCAAACATTGAAGTAGCTTACAGGTAGTTCACCCAAATCCAAGAGCACAAGGAAAAATACATATTTATATACACGAGTATATAGATATGAACTTAAATATTCAGGTCACTGAATAATAACTACAATTCAAAACAGTTTTACAACAGATACTGAAATTTTGAATTTTGATAACACCAGTATTTTTAAACAAGCAACACATTTCAACAGCAAGGTCATAAACACTTAACTGAATAGAATATGTGCCAAGCAAAGGTATTTAATTGTAAACAGTTCAGTGTGTTGACTTTAATTGAAACTGTTCATCAGATAGAGAAGGCTTGGGATCTAGGTCTGAACCAGCTAATACAAAGAACTTTTGTGTGAGGACTTCATGTTAAAAACACAAGAGAAACGGAAGCTCGGTCCATGATACAGAAAGAACAATGGCTGAGCAGACGGATCAAAATACAAATTTAGTTTTCATACCAACAGTCTGAAACCAATTCCGTGTCTTTACAGGACTTCCTCAAAGTATAGAAGCTAAATCCCATGAGCAAGTATTCCCACGTGTCTTTCTTACTTTGGTGTTCATATTCTGGGAAAACTCCAAAATAGTGTCAACTCTTGTCCAGGCATCTGGATGTTCTTTCAAATGGGTCAAAACCTCCTGCGCCATTCTTTGCTATTTAAATAAATAGGGGGAAAACATCAAAGACAGAAGGCAGAAAAGAAATGAGTAACTAAAGCATTTGATTTCATAAAAAAATCAAGACTACAAATCAATAAAACTGTGGCCGCTGTCTCACACCCTGGTGCAGGAGAGAATTCTTCAGTTTCTTGGCCTCTTCAACCTGTGACTAAAGACACTGTTCATCCTTACTAATTAAACCAATTGGTTGTTCAACTAAAAGCTACTAGGAACTCCAAATTAATTGGAACCAAAACAAACTCTCTACAGGAGTGGGGCTGGAGAGCCAAGGACTCAGGTGAGTTCTAATGTAGTGAAGTGTCAATTCTTATTCTGTACCAGGGAACTAAATACAGCTCTTCTAGGCTTAAGTCTTCTCTTTTGTTTTCCAACAGATATTAAGTACCTGCTTTGACAAACTGCTTTATTTGGCCATATTAACCACTTCTGTAGAGTATAAGGGGTAAATGTAAGTCAGCCTATAAAATCAGGTTTAAGCATTTCACACTGTAAAGCAGCTTGTTATTGGTAAAACCACTTATATCTCCATTCTGTAATGGGTCATTACAAAATATGCCTTCTGAGATCAAGCTTAATTTAAATATCTATAGGACAGTGACATTTTTAAATCATTTCAATGTTCCCCTATAACCTGTATAGCATTTGAGTTTAAATTAATAAGGATGTTTACCTGTGGCCCTTCACCATGGTATAAACAATTCACCACATTGTCCAGTAGGTTGATATCCAGTTTCTGGCTGAAATCCAGCAGCTGGCGAGCTGCATGGTCTGCTAACATTGTCATAATTGCTGGCATAGAGTACTGCAAGAAAAAAAAATTCCAACAAGCAAAGTCATGTGAATTGAACTGTGATTAGGGCACACAATTCCAAGCAGCTGTTGGCCCAAAGGTCTTTCAGGACAAAACTTCAAAACACATTACAGAGCTGTGAACTATTCATTTGAATAAACTGTATTTAATTGAGCAGTAAATATGAAGAACTCGAATGGTTTTAACCAAGTTGGCAAGAATTTCACTTTAAATGACCTCTCTGTCTTTGCACTAGCTTGAGCACATGAGCACTTTACAATGTAGGGAGGGAGGATGGCAGGATCTTGGATGACACTGGACTTACGTCATTCTATTTACACTTTCGTTTAACGTTTTAGTGAACTGGAAACTGAACTTACTGCCATTAAATTACTTTTGATATTTGTGTACCAAAAAACGATTGTATTCTTTGATGTCACATAGATCAGATATGCATTACATGTTATCATACCGGCTAACAAACATTGTTAGGCGAAATATTGAAGGCAGCAGAAAGAGGTGGGGGAAATGTCTTAATGATTTTCCGAAATTAAAATAAATCAGTAACAGAGCAATGTACTCTTGTTCTCGCGATAAGTGGGGCGCAGGGGGCGATTAGCGCAATCTTATGAAAACTGTATTCCGTGCATACTAGGTTTATCCTGTAACAGCTCTATAATGACATGTTTAGACAACCACACACAGGTGCTTTTCCTGGAAGCAAAATAATGACTGGTCCTTGTGACCTGTTGACACAATTTACCCGCCCTTTCCGACAGCAGTAGTGAACTGCAGCCCACCCGCTAGGCATGCCTTCCCGCACCACAGCTATACACGCACAAACACAACGATGCTATTGCAAACATTCATATTGCACATAACCTGCATACACCAATAACTGTAAGTATATAAAACCTCTAACTTACTTGTTACCGACTGCAATTCCGTGTTAAAAAGTACTATTTTTTAAACTTAAAGAGCGACGTAATCCTATTTAAAACTTGCAACGGTATGAAAATGACCTCGAAGTTGAACAAGGCTGCTTATGCACTCTGGTCAATTACGCCAAAGTACTACTTGGTTCAGGACCTTGGTTTAACAAAATAAAGATAAACCACAAGAAGTGAAACATCTAGGTGCATTGTAAACTAACGTCTATTATAAAGCACGTATACCCCAACATCACTGCACTATTAAACACTGTGCAAAATAATGTAATCGTTTCAAACCATTTCATTTTGTGGCTGAACCTTCCTGTCGTTTCAGATGTTTTAATACCCTCAAGCAGTTTGAGATGATCAGCAATATAACTGTACATCATTTGCACACTCCTTAACTTGAAACATCCTTTCCAAGAAGGCCCATTTCCCCCCTCTGAATGCACTATCACTATCGGCACAAAAACAATCGTAAAAACATATAGTAAATTTCATTGTTGACATCATTTTACGGACTAACAGCCACCCCTCCCTCTCATACGGAGAACACGTGACTCGCACACTCGTTTCTCTGCTGTTCGGGAGAAAAAACATATTTCCAGAAACTTCTACTGAATTGCATTTGTGTTTAAATTACTAGAATAACTTTTCTTTTCTCGCTCTCTGCCTCGGGTGTTTCTTGCCTCTCTCTCCGGTATTACAAGGCGAGAGGCGCCTGCTCCATAGCTGTGAGTGGTGGGATTGACTTTCATTCAATTTCTCCTCAGGCCTTCACTCTCCAGCCTCGCTTCACGCACAGCCACCCGTGAGTTTTTCTGCCACACAACCCTGAAAAACCTTACCTACGAGCAGATTACTTACCTACGTTTTAAATCACTGTTCCCTCCGTTTGGTATTTTAATTCCACCAGTGAATTAAGATAGTGAAACAGCTTTTTATTATTGTTAATATTAAGATTATAATTCTGAAATTGTGAACACAAATGATTTCAATGACTGCTGCACAAACCACAATTACCTGGTAAAAAAAACGTCAAATCCACCAAAGAGAAGTGTGGCTTTCTAGCCAGAGAAACTAGAAAGGATTAAACACCGTGGTGAGATTTTCTATACAGTTTTCCACAGAATGAGTATTGCTAATAAGAACCACTTGTGCGGGTTCTCCAATAATATTCACGGCACGCTATGTAATTTGTTATTCCGGTTCATTTTACGAAATAAAATAATCCTTTGTTTACTGTTTTGTTCTATTTCTGAAATATTTCATGCAGCGGGGCGGTTTAAGAGACTGTAAGCCTGCGCTTCTTCTCCTCTTAAGCAACAAACTCGTAACCGGTTGAAACCGGTTCAGACTGGGAGATTCCATCTCGGTTTAGTTTTCAGCCGATGGCGCCGCGGAAAGTTTGGACTCACGTCACGCCCATTCTCTGCTCTGATTGGGCCTGCCGCGGTTACTGACAGCTTCGCTGGTTTTCTACGGGGCGACGCAGGTGTCAATCTTTTTCAATTCTTGCAGGCGCCCACGACACGGCCCCGCCCCTGATCCGAAAAAGAAGGCGGGATTACAGCGGGATGATGTTTGCGCGATCTCCAACGTGATTGGTCGGATCGGCCTGTCAATCTGGCTCTGGCCTGGTGCGCGTTTTCGTTACAATGAATCTGCAAGTTGCCCAGTGCCGCTGTGATTGGCTCACAACACATGATTGACGTTTTGTAACTTGTTTCTTGCGCGATACAAATTCTATGAAATAAAATCTCATTTTTGGGAGCCGAATCGTGCTTGAAAAACACAAAAAGCGCAATATTGTTCAATATCCGCGATGGACACTTTGAAAATGAAAGTAAAACAAATGATTTACACGGCAGGTTTTCAATGCCTGGAAGTTGGTTTCTCAGCTCCGGGCTCTTGCAACCTGGTAATTTTCCACTCGCTCTGACTGAGGGGAGTGGTTGTATAGTAGCAGGGCATGATGCGCGCATGGTATGAGCAGAGAAATTACACAAAGGGGAAAGTGTGGACATAGAGTGTACAGGATGAGAAAAACGAACGAACGAAAGCATGAACGTGAAGAAAATACACAACTGCGTGCTTATATTTGATAAAAACACCCGGGCTTCTGACAGGTCACGTGCTATCGATCCAGCGCGCTGATGGAAAAATACTGGACTCGTGTCGAGGATGCGCCGACGCGCAGCGGGGACATGCGTGTGCCATCTCCATCGCTGCCGCTTACAGCATTTCCACTGTCAACTGGTTCGTGTCAGAAAGATGCAACGTTTCTTTAAGGCACGATTCAAGTTTCGAACTGGCTTTTCACAATTATTTTACTTTTTTGTTTTTATTTTCTGTGCAAACCGATTAATCTGAAAAACACATAACATGGTTTTGTTGAGGTCTAATTTAAGGATTTCATCCCTCCTAGCTTTCCAAAATCATAAATACAATACATTAAATTGATATGTGACCAGTGCATGAAAAACTCATATTATCCTGATAGTAGCCTGACAATTTCAGTTGAGCATTAAAAAAAAACATCAATGTTGTATGTTTACATTTTTAAATATATCATAATACATTACAGCTAAGGGAGCTGCTACAGGGGTGACTGCATCACCCTGGATGCAGGAAATGGACACTGCAGGAACTGTCAAGACATGAAACTCTTAGCCACCTTAAAGTGATGTTATATTGCTGCCCCTTCCTGCAGTTCCAAATAGCACCAGAGAACTTACACAAACTGCACTTTGCATTCATGTGCACAGATGAAATCACAGAGCAGGAATGATCAATCTGGTCAAATGTCCAGAGCTACAGAGGCACAATGGGAAGGTATTTGGCTGCCACAATTTAACAAATGACCAAGTGTTTTGCTTGCAGGGTGTAAATATGCCAAAGGCATTGAACAATAAAACAAATCAATTCACATGTTGTTAATAATGTAGTGCACATTTGAAAAGCTGAGCCGTTCAGAAGGTGGGTTTTTGTTGTTGTTGCTTTTGATTCCTTTTCAGAACCAGTTGAAACAGGATTTGGATGACAAAGTACTGACCAACAAGCTCAACAGCAATAAAGAATAATGTAAACACGCTGTCAAGAAATATTGTGGGATACATCTACATGTTTAAATATGCCAATGCCAACAGTCTCATTCCTTTCCTTGGCTTATGTAATATAAGAAGAAATTCTTCCATATGCTGGAAAAACAGGTTTACCATCTTTCTTGGAAAGTCAAATAAGAATTTCCATAAGCAAAATACAATGAGACAATTCATATTTTAGTGTGTAGTGAAGAGAACACAGCAATAGTGGTGACTGATTGAGGGTGGGTACTGGGAGCCCACATACTGGGCTTATTTGTAACTATATTGGTTTCATTATAAATATGTTTTTTTTTTTTTTTTTTTAATTGGCTGCGCTAAAGCTTCAGAGGCTTTGCAATCTGCTGCAGTAAACAATTTAACGATTTTTAAGTTAACAAGATGAAACTGTAAGCCAGTTCTTAGGCAAATCTAGTGACTTCACACTGTTTCCCACAAGTTATAGGTTCTTGAATTGATTGTTATTTTCTTGCCGTTGGTGGATAAGATGTAATGTGGGAAAGCCTACAAGAGGTGCTGTATATTTAAGACAACCCAAAGAGCAAAAATGTTTTGCCTGATTATAGAGCTTGTTAGAAATAATAACAAGTTGTAGAGACATATACTTTTGATAAACAATTATTTCATGTTATACCTACCACTTGGGTACACTGTCACAGTACAAACAGGCATTAATATATGCATGTTTGTTAAGTAACCTTTTTAATTTTGTTAATAAACAAAATCTATTACGTTCGCTTGTATACATACCTGTAATGCATGTCTTCATTCAAAACAAGTATGCTGCTTCTACTCAGGAAATGTTACATGCACCAGTACTCTAGTCTGTTGGAATAACACATTTTATTCCCAAGCAATAATGTGTCGTGGTCCATTGCAGGTTCCTGGACTCCCCCAACCAGTGGTCAGTGAGGTACGGGTTCTCAAGCCCCCTGCTTGAGTCTCAGTGTCTCAATGTACCACAGGTGATCTGTATGAAGTGATTAAACCCATTAGGCATTGCTGGATACTGTTCAATTGTTTCAATGGTCGGTTTTATTAATAGAATACATGAAATGAATGATAAACCTTTAATTGTTGTTCATCTCATTAAATTGAGTACATGAATATAACATCTCATTTAAAAAATAGTTATTATAGTTAATAATATTTAAAAAAAACTTTCCCAAATACCTTTTTTTTTCTTCAGACCCAACCATTTGGCCTTGTTGAAGTACAGTCCAATGTTTTTGATTCTGAGAATGACTGGTGTCTTTCTGGATATCTCTGGGAAATAATGAAGTTCCTGTCTTATGACTCACTGAGATTGTGACCAGGCCTTGGATTCAAAGAGAACATATGTCGGTTTCCTCATCTTTTTTTGTTTTTGAAGAGGGGAGGATTTGATGGACATTATTGTACATTATAGCACATATAAGCAGATAGAAGAGTACACTTTACCTCTGCAAGAAACACTACAGAGAAGAACATGATATTAGAGATAATATGCTGTTATTTTACTGTTTTAACTGAGAGATATGTGTCCATGTAGGCATTACTGGTTGCCTGAACACAGAGACATGAGAAGTGTTGAGAGACAGTGCCATCTAGTGTGCCACTGTGGTGTACAGTGTAAACAACACTGAGGATTTGTTAGCATGTGTTAGATGTGATTGCAATGGTCAAAGTTTCTGTAGAATATATAACAGTAGGTACATATTAATACAATTTAATCTTATATTCACTACAAATCTAGGACACAGAGTGGAATTCTGTAATCATCTTCACTTATGTGTTGCTGTTATAGAATTTAATTATTATTTTAATGTTCTGAATTAATATGTTGTTCTCTATCCCTTGCCCTGTTAGTACAGTATTGTGAGGCTGATCATACTCCATAAATGTGCAAGTGGAAAGCTGAAAGGCAACAGAGTACAATATGTATTTATAACCCCCTTTTTGTTGGTTGGTTAAATTGATACAAAGATATAAGTTATAAATGTTTAATTCATTCATAATTCAAACACTCCATGGCTAACAATTGCCAGTAAATACCAATGTATTAAAGTAAATGAAGAGATGGCTCTTCTAAAACGGCAAGTTACACTGTTTTCCAGGCCTTGTGATTGAGGGAGCTCCAGAGGACACTTTAAGACTGCCATTTGTCCTGCTGTGGGTGCTAATTAGACACATACGATGGCTATTGTATCACATGTGCTAATAATAACAGTCCACCAGGGCTCTCGAGTTGAAAAGGCATGTGACCGTGCCCAGCAGAGTGTGGAAAGGACAGGTTATACACTGACAGTGCATTGGCTGTGTGTGGGGGGGTCAAAATCTGGAGAGAGAGAATCCTGCAGGTTCTGTAAATTTCTTTTAATCATTGAAATGACCCAGGGGCAAAAATAATCGTGACCAGTCTAGCAGGTAATTAATTAAATTAAGATTAATAAGTGTTTAGTGGGAACAGAAATTAACGATTTGGTGACTATAGAGGATTAGATTTATACCTACCCTGTTTAATCTCTCTGCACTTATTTCAAATGTAGTATTGGCCAAGACAAATAAGCACCATTCTTGCATCTGTCAAAAAAATAAAGTGAAAACATTTAAAAGGAAAAAAGGTAGGAATTTATTCATATTCAATCAATCCTCATCTGGTCATTTCCACTCCAACATAATCAGTAGGGCAAAGTGAGCTAATCTTAGTAAAATGCTCTTAATAGAGAAACTCCTCAAATTAGTTGAATGGTATGTTTTTATTTGAATGTAAAATACACTGAATGTATTGTCCTTATCCTTTACTGGTTCATAATTTTAGAATGCACTGATAGTTTAAATCTCCAGGCCATACCTAGTGCTGACCTTTGTGTACAAGTATAGTAAACATAGCCTTAATTAACAGGGCTGTTCCAGTAAATGTCAGGGAGTGACCTGATCAAATAAGCTGAGTTACATAAATGGTCTATATGAGTCCAAACAGTCAGGGCTGGTGTAAATGTGCAAAAGGACATCTCTAATGACCCCTGTGAAACAACGTTAGTTGGTTGGATCACAATCAGGCAAGTGCCTTTATAAGGAAAAGCAAACATATTATTAAACCTCAGGCATTGTTTTCTCCTTTCACCTAAATAATATGGGCCTTATATGACAAGACAAGCTCATGTGCCTCCCTGTCAGTACGGTTGCAGCACATGTATCCTCACAGTGGTTTATACTTTTTTAATGTTTCAATAATAAATGCAAATCTTACAGCAGCGATTGGGGCAACTGAAATCTCTCAATCTGTCTTCCATGTTTCTCTCATCCACAGAGAGATGCATGGTCAATCATATTACAAGCAGCCGCATGGAAGAGGTTCGAGAGGCGATCTCAAGAAGAACAGTCTTAGAACAGTTATGGAGTACAGGCAGCATTATGCAGACCAGACAGGAGAGAAAGATAACATCATATCTGTCCCGTGATGAGTGGAAGTTCGGTTTCTGGCTGACAACTGGTCAGGAAGACCCATATATGGTTTAACGGGGCCAAAATTAAGACATACGTAGTGTTTAATATAAGGGGGGCTTGTATGATGTACCAAGCCCAAATGACTGGTGAAAACTGGTTCTTATCAGACCCTGTTCTTCTGGGTATCAGGGTTGAACTATAGCACAGTAAGACAGTGACCTTGTTCACAGACACACAGGGAAAGACATGCAATTCTTCATTACCTTTCCCAAATAATGCAACAAAGCAGAAAAGGCAGCTTCAAACAAAAATGAGAGGCTTTTCCTGAGACCTTAGGAAAGCTGTTTTCTGCTCCTCATTGTTATATCCCTCCCACCCTCTCTCTCTCTCTCTCTCTCTCTCTCTCTCTCTCTCTCTCTCTCTCTCTCTCTCTCTCTCTCTCTCTCTCTCTCTCTCGCTCTCTCGCTCTCTCTCCCTCACTCTCCCTCTCCGCAGAGCTTGTTTCTCTCCCACAGTGCTGGCACTGGAGCGTTTCTCTTCCAGCACATTTTTTGTTGCTTCTTTTTTATATGACTTCGTTTGAGCAGTTCACAGCAGTTCTCTTTGAATGGAATAACTCTTTTTTTTGTCACCCCTTCTTTTGTATCTGGGATCTGGGACTTCATACAGTAACTTTTTGCTTGCATCATCAAGAATCTAGCGGTTTCACACGAAGTAAGGGGTGAATGAGTATTCCATCCAGCCGAAAAATGAAGATATGACAACAGCCCTCTGCAATAACCGCTGGCAGTACCATTTTGATAATCTAGCCCCTGAACTGTCCATGTGTACCTCAGATAATGAACTCTGACTGTGCACTCCTTATCTTTAAAACATTTTGGATTTGAATTACAAGCTTTGGGTGCTTTCAGAAGATAAATAGGATTTTTAGTCAGGGGTTACACATTTAGTAGTATCAACCCTAGCTCTGTAACAGTATATACAAAATTTGCTATTCTGGTACATGTATATCAAATACCAAATCTATCTATCTATTTAGCAGTCTGTAGGTGTATTTACATTCCACAATTAGGAAAAGTGAAAGCTGTTAAAGGAGGCCCAAACCTAGAAGGTAATGGAAAGCCTGGTTGTCAGAGCAGCTCCAAATCGGGCTGAGTTAGGAGTATGTATTTAAGGTGTTCAGCAAGAGCCAGATAAACTCTGCACACATTGTAAGTTCAAAGCAAATCTGTACATTGCAGAGGGCACTTCAGCGTTTTAATAGGGAAAGTCTTGAATGTCTGTGTTTGTGAGAAGGGTTCTGTTGTCTGAGAAACCCAAATGTGGTGATTAAAAATGACATTGCTTGTATTTCTTATGTCACACAAATACCCCAATAAGGGGTTAGTAAAAACGTAGCCTGCACTTGAAGGATTACAAAGCAGTGTGTGTTAAACATCTTAATAGTGCTCCAGGATGCCTGCCAACCTTGTTTGCTTTTAGATCAATAGGGCCTGCAAAGGAGAAGGAAACACTTTGCCAGGCTGAAGTGACTGCAAAAAACCCTGCCATCTCAGATGCTTGTCTGCGTTTCTGACTTCCTTTAAAAGGGCTTGTATCCTGGCAACCTGACATCTGGAAACCAATGGGTAAGGAGAAAAGCCACACTGGACTGCCATCAGTTTCCCTGTGCTCTCCTGACACATCCCTCTCCATGGCTGGCCTTCCTAACCAAAGCTAACTTTGTTTTGCAAATCGTGGTAAACAGCAACCTGCAAGAGCAGCATGATGCAACCTGAATGGTCTGGAACCTGCATGGAATGTTCCAGAATCGGCCGAATACGGTATTGTCAGTTGGGGCTATTATCTCCAAACAGAGCTCTGTGTCAACATCAGCCTACTGCATAAACATCAAAATAGAACAATATTTTGCCAATAATTATATCGAAATAATGAATTACTGGCTCAAATCACAGACAATGCCTCTTTTTAAAGAATTCCAGCACACATACCTAGGGCTGGCAGTAACTTCAATTACAGTAACAAGAGTCTGGAGCAAATCCCTGATTACATCAAACATCTGATTATAAAGTAGGCAGAAAGCTAGAATAATTCTTGCATGCAACACTTAGAATTGATTGTCTTCTTCATATAGCTAAAAAGCTTTGTAAAAACCTTGACATTTAAATTAAATATATTTTTAAAGTGCTCTCAAGTCTTGCATTAAAGAGGAAATAGATGGCATTGCTTTATTTGTTTCTGGAGGAGGTAAAACATTATTTTCTGAATATTCATATTTTATGACACTCCAGTGTACTTTTCAGAATATTTTATGCCTTGATCAAGGAATAAACCTGCATTAAGTCCCTTTTTCATAAATGTGAAATAGTATCAGTTTCAGTCCTGACTAATTTAATATACTGCTCAGAGCCGTAGAATTATGGGAACATGCTCCAGAGAAAGTCACATGGGAAATACATTTGCAAATGAATAATGGAAAGCTATTCATAGCCTTCTGAAGGCTATTTATTTATTTTCCAGTGGCGACAATTAACAATACGCCCTTTTGATTCTCTATATGACATCATATCACCAAAGAATGCATACATTGTCTACCTTTAATTTCACATATTATTTTACCAGTGCTCCTTTGACACTGAAATCAGTGCATTGTTTGCTGGAATGCTAACTTTGTATAGATCCCAACAAAAAAATTCCCATATTATCTGTCCACAAAGCAGGATTTTGGATTCCAAATAACAAGGTAGCCTTGGAGTCCCAGGCGAGAGGTACAATTTCAGAAGGTCCAGACCATAAAATGGATTGTACTGTACTTTAACATACTGGTACATTTTGACTGGTCTAAGAATGTTCATCACTGTTAGATGTTACTGTACTGATAAACTAATGCCAAACCTAACCCAAACCTTCAATGGAAGAGCAGTGCAATATGTAGTCAAATATTCATCAGAATTAAGTTAAATGTAAGTATAACACCATTCCTACCTCTACCTGTATTCCTAAAAAACCTGCATAGGTTTGGACACAAATATTGGTGTGATTTGGGGTTGTTTTAAAAAAGATTTGCTGGGACTGAGCTGTAGATATAAATGAAAACATTAATAAGGAATACTGTATTTGATATTTTTTCTTAATTTACTGTAATTAGCCGATAACATTGTGCTGCTGATATTTGGTATTCTGTTTTGCTAGATGCATGAGACCCATCCCCCATGTCTAGGGCTCTATTCTTCTTGTGGACTTCTCTTCCCTCCACTGTTCATGTGAAGAAGTGGACTTGTCAGTCAATGGCAAACCATAAGGGAAACTCCACCAATGCAAGCAAGAAACAATACAGGAGCAGCCAACCACCAACTGGTATATGGGTCTAGAGTGTCTGTCAGGAGACGAGAAAATCTAAACGCAGACAAAACCAGAAAGAAGCATGTTTTATAACACTCAAATACCGCATTTTATGAAATGTAACATACATGATTACTCCTCCTCACTAAAGATTTAATGATTAGAAATGCTCAGTTCCAGCTTGTTTTGTTGAAAATAGGATTTACATCAGGAATGCATTAGCATTACTGGTGACAATGTCATTGATACTATGACATTGAGGGAAGATGGAGCTGTCGAGCAAAGCATTATTATTATTTATTTTATTCTAGTGTGAAAATAAAAGCTTTCAATTGACATTCTTATTTAAATCAAGGGTATTTGTTTTGATATTCAGTGTCTTAATAAATGGGCACAGAGGCTTTTGTGGACTGTAACACAACACAGTCAAGCTTTACTGTGCACCTTAAAAGGCAAAATAAGGTATTCTAAGTTCTGTGTTGTTCCTGAGACTTCAGTCCAGATTAATTAAAAAGCAGAAACCAGGAACAGCGCGGGCAGATTCTTCAATTTATCAGTGCAGGACATGCCGTTTACACAGCTGGCTTTGGCAGGTGAAAACTGTGGGGATGTTTGCCATGCTCTCTGTAAGAATCCCTGCTGTCTATATGGGTTATAACATAACTCTTCAGCCAGTAAACTGCCCTTTTCTATAGGGAAGAGTCTTTTTCTATAACACAGTGTCTATTTATCACAGACCAGAATATATGTGAATATGTGTTGTGCTTTTCAATCGCCACATTGTATCCTGTGCAATTCTCTCCCCAATTCTATGAGGTGGATATTATAATGGGTAATTAAATCACAAATGCGATGTAGTGAATTCTTTCCCAAAGCACCTCATAAAATAAACAATAAAAACAACCCAAAGAATAGTATGGAAGTCACACCGCCGAGGTTGTTTTCTAACTGCTCCACATTCCAGTCTACCTCTGGGGAAACTGCTCGTAAATATCTTGAATTCGATTTTTGCGAGGCGGCAAGAGCTCCCAGGAAGTGGGAATTCTTCTGCTTACTGAACATCTCAAGCTCTTTTACGCCTCTGTTTTGATTTAGTGTAGGTACCCATATGCCAGTCTTGAAATGAATAGTGAATAGTGTGAATGACACCTGTTGGGACTGACAATTGCACTTATATATGGACGCTAAAGAAGGCTTCAAATGACTAATCACTTTTAGCGACGAATCCTGTGGGTCTCTTTTGGCTACTATTGCTTTTACTGCTACATTAAAATACTGCTACTAGAAGAAGAAGAAAAGAGTAAAACAGAAAAGTATCAACAAAGCCGATTATTGCTGCACTAAGAGGCCTACATGTGTACTGCCCAATGGTTGTGGCTGGTTTTCTGTTGCCTGGCCTAGTGTGGTGGAGCTGGGTCCATGGGGGGGTACACTCTGGGGTCACGCAAGGGTCATTCCTGCACCATGATGAGCAGAGAGCACTTTACTGGTGTCCGAGGAGTACTAGCTCTTGTGTGCAACACCTTCAAACCGTTACTGGTGTGTTTATAGTATTAATATTGCACATGTATTATTATTATTATTATTATTATTATTATTATTATTATTATTATTATTATTATTATCAGTAGTAGTAGGTGTAGTAGTAATGCTGTTGTTGCTACAATTGGTTTTTTGCAGCCCAGCCCGCCGGTGCACAATGAAGGAAGAAAACGGACAGGATCTTTCCCCGGACACTTTATTCCCACCTCCCTCTCAGTGAAGACGGACACACAAAAGGGCTACGTTTCTCAGTGGTAGGCATGCTTACCGTATTGAACAGGGAAACATTTGCACATTTTTATCACAAAAATTGCGCTGTATACAATGGAAAGTGTTCTGTGAGTAAAAAGTGTTGCGTATTTGCACTCATTTGTATTATTTTCGATACTTCGCATACATGTCTGCAGCAGTTCCATAATATCCATAAGACAGAGCATTATAAATGTTTCAAATGATGTTTTATGTGTAACGTTATCCAAAAGCCGTCGATAATGTGATATTACTTTATGTATATTATTATTATTATTATTATTACGATTATTGTTGATTAAATGAAAATCTGTGTGATGTGAACAGCACACAAATCAGTGCACTACGCGCAGTCTTGCATTATAACATCTCTGTGTTTGTCTCTCGTATACATTACATTGTAACTTTCTAAAATAATGTAATTCTTTAGATATCTCAACACTGGACGTGAAGGCGACGTTTTTATTTTGTGGGGGCTTTTTTCTGACGATGAGACACTGAAAGCATAAGGGATTGACTGCAGACACCTGTGACAGGGGTATGGACGGGCCTGAGTTGAGTAAACGTTGCTGAGACAGGTTGAAAACTTCCCATGCCGTCTCTTTATATTAACTAGTGAGTAATACCTTGTTGCCAGAAATATAGCATCATAAAATGAACAGTGAAAATAAAACTTTCAAACTGTTCTGATGCATATTTGTCAAAAGCTCTCTATGTGTTAAATGTTGTAGTTACTTTCATGATGAAGTTATATAGAGAGTGAAACATACTGACACAGATCATTTACATAATTTGTAATCCACATTAGTTGCTCTTCTGTGTAGCAACTTTGTTCAGTTGTATTTCAAAGCACCAAACAGCCTTTTCTGAGAACATCCTGTACTAGAAGTAAGTAATTTGATTTTTCCTTTGTTTTAAACAGCATAAAGGGACGCACAGAAACCAAGAAGAATAACCTGGGGAATAAGAGCAGGACTTTGAACAAAAGCTTTCAAGCTGTGATTAGGCTTTGCCCTCAGGAGCAGAAGAGTCCAGTGATTGGCAGTTCAGTATCAAATCTGATTTACAGGGGGTTAAAGCTCATTGTTATGTAATGGGAGATTTAGAAACCTATGAAGATACTCTGTTTCAATTCAGTTAATAAAATCTGAGTGGGGTGGGGTTATAAGAAAAATACTTATAATACAGGAGGTTAACAGCAGTGTGAAATGCCTCATCCCAAATCAAACTTGCACGTTTTAATTAAAGCACGGTGTTCAGAACTGATGCGAGTGCAATGGTGCACTGAACACACTGCAGGATCAGTGCAGCTGGGTACATTCAGGTTTAGTCGGGAAACAACGTATATGTCGATAAAGTTATGTTGAGTAATCGAAATCACTTCTCGTGACACTGCCTGTTCTCATTTCAGCTGAGGTGAAGAGCTCCATTCAAGTGAAAGAACCAAACCGGGTTGTAGTCGACACAGGGAGGGTGAGTGTGGTGGAGATGTGTCCGACAGTACAAAATAAAGATGTCCGTTTTCCATTATTCTATACAAGATGTTGATTGAGGACTGGTTTTGTTTTTCTGTATTTTCTGAAGGGACACCAGCCGCACACACTGGAGTTTGATGCTGTGTGGGACGAGAGCGCATCTCAGAAAGATGTCTATGAATCGACAGCTCAGGTAGCACGAAGATTCTCATTTCTTCATCCATGTGGTTCAAATTATAGTCATGTCTGCTTATCATAATGAAATACTCTGCGTAACTGTATATGGAAATCAAAGGTATATTGTGGTACATGTGTGAATTTTTATATATATGGTAAATACATTTCTTGGTTCCCTTCACCTCTCTCCTCCTTTGTTCTTTGTTCTTTTGAAGTGCTCCATCCCTGTGGTGTATTCCTGCCTACATTTCTGTTTGAATATGGTTTCTCTGGGAGAAAGCATCCTAATGGCTTGAAAAACAGAAGATGCTGTTATTAGTATAAGCTTCAGAGCTGTACTGTACTTCTGTTCCAGCTATTTTTGAAATGCAGTTCTTGTTCCATTAATATAGAAAAAGCATGTTAAAGTCTTCTACTTAAGATTGAAAATCCCAGGCTGTTTGGAGATGGTTGAACTGAACCTGCTGGTATTACAGAGAGCACTGAGAAACAGAATGGCCTTACTGTGAATCACACACCAGCTGTATAATTTTCTTTCAAAACAGAAACAAAATCCCTCCTGAAACAAAAGTATTTATGTAGCAATGTAGCAATCTTTCAAGTGATTTTTTTTTTTTTAAAGAGAAGCTTTGCGAAATAACAGCTCACTTTCGCTAGCTATCTTTCTGAAGATGTGCTTCAGTCCTATATCGGAAGAAGGCTGTCTTTAGAAGGTGTTATCTCCCAGTGTTTTAGCACAGAAGAAATCATTGCAGGCTGTCATGTAGCTCACAGATAAAGCTCCGCAGTTGATGTCTCTCCTTTTATCTGCCTCCTCAGCCTCTGGTGGGCTTTGTGTTGCAAGGATACAATGGCTGTGTCATTACCTATGGGTCTCCAGCCAGCGGGAAAACCTATACTTTACAAGGCGGGAGTCTCACTGGAAAACAGAGGGGGATTATCAGCAGAGCTGCGGAAGACATCTTTAACTGTATCCATTAATTCGACAACAGTGTGAAATAGCTCCGCTCTGGCTGGGAGCGGTGCAGGGAGGTAGGCCGACTGAGGAGGGACTGTACAGCACCAGGACCTCTCAATGAGGTTCCTTTTACACTGTTGATACTTTTTCCAGCATCATCAATTTCGTGAACTTGCATTTTCTAAGTCTGTGATGGCTGAAACTTAAAAAAAAAAAAAGTTTTGTTTTAATACTTAAGCTGATTGTGAGATGAGTGCACAACATTTCACCTTAATTTTACATACAGCACCGGAAGCATCAAACTGCAAGATTAGAGCCTCTTTCATTCATATATCCAATGAGAAGATTTATGATCTTTTGGTAAGTTATTTTCTTCTTTTTGTAGTAGTAGGTTACAGCATTCCCGGTGACTAGTGTTGCCTGAAACACTCCCCATAAAATATTTAAAAAATTGCTTTTATTTCAGTTCTATGCTCCACCTGTTCCACAAGTACAGGTATCTTCAGATGCTGTAGCTAGCCCATACCTTGGTTTTACACACAAGATGAAGCTGAGGTGCTCAATATATACCACCACAGTTCCCCCGCTCCCTTTTCTGTGTTGTTTTTCCACACCAGACCTCAGCACCAGAATGGGTGCTGTCCCAAGCAGATGTGCCCTCAACCAGCTCATCATCGCTGACTCGGACTGTGTTACCTGAGCTCTGTCTCCCCCTGCAGGACAGCCAACCAGCGGAGGTGTGCCGCATCCACGAGAGCGAAGAGACGGTGTTTCTGGAGGGGCTGCGCGAGGTGGAGGTGACGTCTGCCCAGGCCCTGCTGCAGCTCTACAGACGTGGCATGGCCAACAGACACACGGGTACAGCTGTGACGCTGCCATGGCAACCAGAGCATTAACCTAATAGAGAATGCTATAGGCTCATGGGATTCCCTTCAGATATTTAGGTTGAATACGTTGTGTGTTTTCCACAGCCAAATCAGTCATCCTGTGTGAACTCATCCTAACTGCATTTTCTGTTTGTTTTCTTCGCTATCTACAGGGGTGTCAAAGGGCGAGTTTGCCAGTAAAAGCCACACTATATTCAACATCATTGTCATCAGCACACAGTTCCCTGGAAATGATGGTAATGTTAAATGCATGTATCTTCAATAAGTGTTAGTTTCTGTGTATTCTGTTCTTTAACGTCATGTCTGGAAAAATGCTTCTCTGACCTTTAAGCCATGGCAATTCAGAAAGAACACAGACAGGAATGGGATACACATGTGCCAGGGCAAAGAAACCATTATTCCCTTTGGGTTCCGACATTCACTATTATAAAATCTAGTATTTCCACTCTAAAATAAACCCATTTTGATAGCAGACCTATTGCTTGGAGTTGGCTACAGTGGATATGTGTTCATGTAGTTCAGTTTTCAGGTCATATGTGCTTTGTGTGAGTGAAAACATAATGGTATCATATCAATCATAGCAAAGTCAACATGTCAGAAATGTTCTGCTATAATATAACTCCTTACTCAGGACCTTACCATGCTAAATGTTTGTTCTGTTTTGTTTTTCAGCCCAGGATGGAATATTGACAGCGAGTAGACTCACTCTGGTAAATGAGGATCGTTTGTGTTTAATGATCATGCCTGAGAACAGGATGACACATCCAGCATTGGGTACCAGATCAGTGTCATTGATTAGCTGCCCTACAGAGGCTGAAGTCTGTATTGTTGTAAAGCCAGACTGCCCTAACTAGTATTTGGTTTTGTATCACATATGTTCTGTTTTAGTAAATGTTTATTTGCTTTTCAACAGGTGGATCTTGCCAGCTCAGGCCGAGTAAGTATACCTATCAGCTTTTATTACCTGAGAAACAATATATAGAATTTTAAAGTAACATATACCCATACGTTGCTAAATACGCTGTGACGGGTAAGAACGATGGTAAGAATCTTGTATTAGACATGACTTGACAGCCTCAGTTTATGCTTTTTTGGTAAGGTTATTACTTGCCATTCTCACAGTAAGACATTAAAATGGATTAAAAAAATGATTGTTTCATAGTATTCTTCTTGTTAAATCTAAAAACATGAATAACATATTTAACAAATGTGTTTCTTGTACATTGCCTTTCAAAGTCTCTGTAGCTTTTGGCTCTTCATCTGACCTACAAGGTGTGAGCTGGACCTGGCTGCTCAGGATGGTGTTGTAGTGTGACTGTGCTTTGGGGCTGTTGTCCACAGGTTCCTGTGCGTGGAGCTGTGAGTGACGGCAAGAGATGTCTCCAGACAGCACATGAAAACCCTCAGGAAGCCAAAATCCTCAAGCGATCGCTTACAATATTTGGAAACGTGAGTAAGCTTTCATCACACCACTTCATCTGCACTTCTAAAGTTGGTGACTATTACACATGTTATATCCCAGATTCTACTCTCAAAACACTGAGCGTTACTTATGACGTTTTAGGTATTCACATTCTTGTTTCTAGTTTTGACTGCAACTACATTAATAACTGCCACCCTTTATTAAAGCCTAGGTCTCTTGCAGTTTCTCTTATGACTTTCTTTTTCTAATTTCAGGTCATTTTTGCTCTTAGCAGTGCAGGCTGCCAGCATGTCCCTTATAGAGAGTCAAAGCTAACTCGGATTCTGAGAGACTGGTAAGAAGAATGCCTGGCTGCCTGTAATCTGGATCTCAGTGAAAAGTCAGTGCTGTGTATGTGTGTCTAGGTGCTCTGTAGGTGGCACCTGTTGCCTGTGGAATTAAAAAATAATAATAGTGTGAAACATTACAAATGCCACCTGTCTTCTGCAGCCTAGGAGGGAACTGCCTGACCTCCCTGATCGTGACAGTGTCCTCCACGCCGTCATCGGCCACAGAGACACTGAGTGCCCTCCAGTTTGCCAGCCGAGCCATGGCCATGCCCAACCGGCCTGTCAGGAGCTCCCAGCTGCACTGCGGCTCTGCCCAGGTATGCCACGCACACTGATGTCAGCTGGATAGTGTCCATTCATAGCTTGTTTATTAAAATAACTGAATCCTGCAATGCCTTCCTAGTTTAATATGTTCACCTCTCGAAGCTCTGTCATTCTACCACACTGATGGACAGAGAGAGAGCCTCCACTGCAGTGAGTGAACATAGCAACAAGCGGCAGAGCTGACAGACATCAACATCACACCGCTGACCTGCCACTCTGATTTTCCCATGAAATCGAACAACATTGAATAAGAATGACAAGACTTTGACCACGAATTGTCCTTTTAAAATCATTGTAGACTGTCATGATGCAACTGTATGTTTTTGGAATGGTGCTACAAAACAGCTTAAAATGGTTTTAGCGATAGAGGGTCAGGGTACTATATACTCTTAGATCAACATCTGCGGTGTACAGTAATAGATGGTGTATTGAACACGGTAATGATTTCTTTACGTGTTTATAGATCAACAACTCCAAAGTGACAGAAAAACCCCAGACCAGCCAAGGCCGACAGCAGACCCTGCCCAGCGTCAGTGACAAGAAGGTGATTAGACAGAACATTCCTACTGAGCTGCTACAGTTAGAGATAGAATTTAATAATCGCATTCCCATATGATACTATTTGTGTTGAATGATAAGTCTAAGAAATCCTAAAATATGTATACAAGAATATGAATATGTATAGTTTTCAATACTTTTCAGCTTAGCTGTATATTTTCTTAGAGGACCTGTTTCTCCAATAAAGTATCTGACTTCAGAAAGCTGGATTCCTGGACATAGGCGACTATAGTCATGGCTGTACCCATGGATCTCAAACCCTTGTGATCTTTATTTACTCAGAGAGAAGAATTTACAAGTGTGCACTCGTTCACATTTCAGCAGTGCCAGATTTCCCAAAGGATTTACTACTTTTGACATTTATTAAAGGCTAAACTGCTGTTTATGTGTGCCATATATTATGACTATTTTAAAATGGTGTTTTAAAAGAGTGTGTATGCATATGCAATGCAATCAAGCAATTGGAATTGGAATCTAATAATTTATCAGGATAGAAATGTCAAAATTACTTCAGATTTGATTCTTGACTACCAGCTTATTAAATGTGATTGCAACACACGTATCTACCTCCTCTCCACACTGTCAAAATACCATTGAGAATACCGTCTGGACTGTCTCTGTACAGGGCCTGCAGATCCAGACCTGCCTGCCTCCTATCCTCTCCAGCCCCGCTCCCCCTGCCAGGCTGCTCTACAGGACGCAGGAGGCACTGCAATGGCTGGAGGACTCTGTGGACCCCAGGGAGCAGAAGGCTTTCCTGCCCCACCTGGAGAGGGCGACGGAGGGCATCCCTCAAACAGCAAGGGCAGGGAGGAGTCGGCCGGTGGAGGAGCGGGTGGGTAGAGTCATGTGGTCTCGCTCTAGCAGCATGGCAGGCCCCCCCGCCACTCAGGAGCCCCCCAGAGAGAGGCAGCCCCCCCGGCCCGAGCCCCATCCCCCCCGCGCCTCGACTGACAGGCTGCCCGCCGAGGTGCTCAAAGCCCTGGAGTGCCCCAACTGCAAGAAGGAGAGGAAGATCAGAGAGGAGTACGACAAGTACATCGTGCAGGCCCGGAGGGACAAGGACGCCCTGCACCAGAGACTGGCTGAGCTGGAGGCAGAGCTGCGCAGGGGAGCGGAGGAGAGGGAGGCCACCAGCGCAGTGACCAGGGCAGAGGTAACACAGCCCGAGAGCGAGGCCTGCTTCATAACCAGCAACACGACAAGCCCCGTGCCTGGAGATTGCTTACCATTCGTCTCATAGACCTTATTCCATGTTGAGGTCAATAGAGGAGTTTGAGATAAATGCTCATACTGACATGGTTAAAAACAAGTGTTATCATATTTCATGTTGTATATTCTAGTATGGTTCTGGTACTTCCCATATTGTATTACTATACTCTTCATCTTCATGCCATGGTGAAGTGCATGGCAAATTAAACGTGTGCCTGAACAGGAAGAGGGGGTGACAGAACTGGCCTGCCTGAAGACAGTGGTGGAGAAGTACAGAAACACCATGAGTGGCATGGTCAGCAAAACCGAACTGCTTCAGCTGGAGAGTGAAAATAAGCAGAAGCAACAACAAGTTGTGAGTCTTAAACACTGTATATACTGTGTCTTCGTTCACACTACAACAAACCATTGTTGACTCCCGGAAATCCATCCCCCTGTATCAGTCTAGCTCCTGTGTCATGTTGTGTGCAGGACAACTTGCTGGTGGACATGGAGGAGATACAGGGGCAGCTGGAGAGGGTGCGGGCGAGTGAGAGGGAGCTGACATGCAGGCTGCATGCAGAGCGCAGCCACACTGCGCAGGACATAGAGGAGCTGCGCACACAGCTGCTCATGCACAGGGAGAGAGAGCAGCAGCAGCTCAGCACCCTGCAGAGACAGAAGGTACAGGACCACAGGTCACCAGCACGTGTTTGCATGTTCAGAGATGAAATTAGAAATTACTAATTCTGTTGTTTGGAAGTTAGTTCATGATATGAAACACATACAGCAATGGAAAAATGTACAGAATGTACTAGCATGACAAAAGTTGCAGAAAGACTTACTTTCTTGAAAAATTTGAAACTTTTGGGATGATTTCACCTGGGTAATAAGGTGTGTATTTTTATTTTCATGACTCTTCACAGCAGCACACTTTGTTGAGGTCAGAGTGCTATGCGGTTAAAAGGAGCTCATTTGCAGGATCCAATTGTGCACTGAAAGATTAGTCTGAAGTGTCATAACTACCCTAGACCTGGACACAGCCGTGGATAGATGCTGTATTTTAAATACATTATTTAGTAGGCAATTGAATTCCATTGATTTGTCTTTTTAAAGGACAGCATATTGCTGGAGCTGCAGGACACTAAAGCAGAGCTGCAGAGTGTGAGGGAGAGAGTAATGCTGACCTCAGCTGAATGGAAAATGGAGAAGGTAATGCCTTACATTAACATGTACAGCAAGGTTATGTAGCTGCCTTTGATTTCAAAGTCATAATGGACGAACTCCTCAGACTCAGACTGAAAATGATCTCTCAGCTGCTGCAGTTTTGGGGTCTGTCAGTACAGTACTGATTAAACTGATATTTTCATTCCTACCAAAATAACTGGCTACATTTTGTAATTACAGGAGAGACTCTTAATGGAAATAGAAGAAATGAAAAACTACAATGAAAAGGTAAGTCCACTGCATTTCAAATAAACATGTCTATTTTAAAGAGCAAGAAAAAGGGTATGTAAAGGTTTCTGTGTGTGTGTTCTGTTTTCAAAGGTGAAATCAGAAAACGTCTCTCTGGTGGAGAAGGTGTCTGCTCTTCACAAGGAGCTGAGATCCAGAGCCTCCCCTGGTTACAGCGAGCCCCCCCATGTTCACACCATCACGACCAACACAGAGATGCTGCTGGTATCCCATCACATGTCCCAGCAGAGTGCTGGTGGCATCACAGCTGGTAAGACTAAACCCACACCACACTGCAGCGCTGTGCTCCTCCTTCAAACTCATGGTTTTGGGTTGTTTAAGTACCAGCCAAGGTTGTTTGTTTGTTTTTTTTGTCCATGTGTTTTTGTGGTTCCCCTTGATATTTTGTTAGAATTTGCAAAGACACTGTCTATCTGCAGTGCTGTTATCTAGCCTGTTAATGCAGACCCTGATCTCTCTTATGTGCATCATTGTTTTGCATTTTAATGTAGCCTGACACCGTGGTGAGTGCTTTTTTGATTCAGTAAGGTAATTTACTTTCCGTCTGCTCCAAGAAAGCTTTTTATTTTCATTTAGGTTTTGGATACATTTACTCGCAGAAATGCTGTTCAAGTGTTTTATTGTTGTTTGTGTTTGTTTTGTTTAAGAGAGCACGTGCTGTTTTAACAGCTGCAGTGGATTTCACAGTAGCACAACCACATACCCTGGAAAGCCGTCAACAGCCCCCTCAATGGAAGACAGTGACCTCTTAAAGAACAAGGACATCTACAAACAGTTGTAAGGGCCTTTTGTTTAAATAAAAGCATGATTAATTTTAAAAGGAGTGAAATAATGACATGAAGAATATACAAAACAGCCTAAAAACATAAACACGTGAGCACAGAACCATTGCAATATCTCTCAATATTGCTCTCCGCTTCCAATAGTGCTGCTGGGTCTGCACAGCATTTAATTTGGGATTCTAACGTAAAACAATATAAAACAAAGCAGAATGTAATATGGTATTTCAAACATTCCTCTAGCTGAATAATCAATGTCATGTTTAATCTCCATAAGGACTGACACGTGTCTGTTTCTGTTTGTAGGAAAAGAGAGCGTAATCTTCTTCTGGATGTCATGGTGATACTGTACACGCGGAGGTGGTTTGTGGACGATGCCCTGCCTCACGTCAGAAGGACTTTAAAAAAATGTGGCATGAGATTAGAAGACATGGCTTAAATTCTGCAACCATGTGTTAGGCAGCACATGCCATCTTATTTCAGATCAATAAGAAGAGACCCTGCGAACCACAAGGGGTCTGATTAACTGGGAACTGATGAATATGACGGAGCTGGGGTAAAACAAACCCCATTTTGCACAAAGAGAAAACAAGAGACCAGATTCCAAAATTATGTGTGCGACTTTGGTAACTGAATATGCATACAAGCTGTATATTTATTGTTTTATTTTTTTACATGGTAGCCCAGTGGCTTAGGATAAGGGCTTATTACCAGGAGCCTCCGGGTTAAAGCCTCACTTATTATCCTGAGTATGTTACCTAACCTCCTTGTGTTGCATCTTTCAGATGAGATGGACTTGTTTTAAGTGACTCTGTAGCAGCAGATAGTGAAAAATTATAAACAATCCTAAAACATATTTGGAATCTTTACACATTGTATCACTTTGGATAAAGTTAATTATTATTACCTCAAGCCTCCAACTGATTTAATGCTATTACATACACATAAAAACTGAATATCTACAATATATTACAAATCCCTGGGGCTACAATTTGCTTTACATTAAATATACTTTTAATGGAATAGGTAACTGAGAAGGAAACAGTTTAAAAAAAAAAAATCTTTCGATTTCAAAATAAATTATTTAACACAATAGATTCCTCTATCTTGTCACAAATTTATAGAGCACATCTGTTACGGAGTCTAAATGGATTTAGATTCAGAGCCGATTCAGAGGTTTCACTTGCCTGTACTAGCTGCATATTATTATTGGACATAGTTGACCAAAATATTATTTTATGAAAAAGTATCAAAAAAATGTAACTGCTGATTCATCAAAGTAAAAACCCTTCCCAGCATTCATGCCAGAACCGATCTGTGATCAAAGCAATAGTAGTGACATACCTATGTGTTTCAAATGCCATTTCTGTGCATCTCTCTGGTATTCAGTCTTGGATCAGTCTTCGTGATCACTGTCTTTATCTGTGCTGTGGTGGTCGTCTTCATCTACCGCATCACTTCCAATGCTAGATTCCCTGGTTTCTTTTTTTTCACCACCCTTATCTTCACCATTTCCCTGGTGATTGTCATCATTTTTGCCATTGTTTTCATCAGTGTTATCTTCTACATCTTCATAATCATCCAGATACTCCTCCAGCCCAGCACTGGACCCTGCGCGGGAACTGTCCTTAGCACTACAAAAAACATGAAATCAACTCTCAGGATTTAAGTAACAGAAATCAATGTATTCATCTCAGGAACAAATCCTGCATCTTGAAATTATATTTATAGCTGTACTGTCTTAGAAGGTTTCTTATAAATCAAGTTAGAAGCTACAGTTAGTCATATTATCCACTGGACAACACTTTGAACCAAGGCAGCGCAACCCCTGATTTGCTCATTAAATGGAAAGTTCAAACAGTCCGAAGTTATAATTATTCATTTAATCTCCCTTCTCTTTGAAATGACAGCTACCTCTCTTTATCCTCGCTGGAAAAGGACACTCCACTGATGGATCCCTCACAGTGTTTCTGAACCTTTGGCGCTTTGCTGCTGACAAATGCTTCACTGATTCCGTACCCCTTCAGTTTCTCAGCGTAGCGTCTCTCCACGGCTTGCTTGGCGTTCCTCTGGAAAAGGGAAAACAAATCACTAAAATGCGAGGCTGTGCACACACCAGACACATTGATGAGTACCGTTTCAATGCCGTAAAATCAATCTTTCCAATATTTGTTTAAAAAAAAAAAAGTGATTATAATCAGGAAAGCATTCGACCACCAGTCTGTAAGTCCAAACCCCACCTGTGCTACTTGTTCCAGAAGCAGAGGTCGCCCCTTCACTCTCTCCTGAATCTCCCTCATCTCCTCCAGGTACTCCTTTCTCCTCTGCTGGTCTTGTTTCCTACCCAACACAGATGCCAATCACCTTTCTCAATGACTACACTAATGAAACAGGGCCTTGTAAATTACCAAACTATTGAAGTAAGAGACTATCATAATTGAGAAGGTGAAAGCTGGTGAGAATAGTTCTGCATATTTTTTATACAAACGGAGATGTATTTATATAAAGCACAACTTTTTTTTTTGAAAGATGTTTTTATTGACACAAGGGTCACAACTGGACAAAATGATGTAGAATTATGCACATTTCATTCTCTTTTTATTCCGTTAATTAAATTGGATTGGAAACAACATAACATGATCATTATTCCCTAAAACAAATTGTGGAATCTGAGTAGTTTAATCTTTAATCTTTAATAGGTAATCTATTAAACTGAGAAGATATTTGCTATTGTTCTGATTTCAAAGTAATATGGAACTGCATTTATAGCTAAAATAACATTATTGCTGAACCTACAAAATACCTAGCACAGGCTTTACAACTTCCATAATGCTCCTTAATTGTTCTCTGCAGACAACACTTAGTGAGCTATAATAATATAGCTCATCCATCATTTGACAATTTCCCGGTTCCTGCATGTAATTAGACCAAAAAAACCAACATAAAATAAATAATATCAAAATCAAAACACTTCATTTCAATATATGTGTGATCAGAGATGACTATTTCAGTTTAATATTTTGCCCATTCAAAGTCTCAGGCTGTGAAATGACCACTTACTACAAGTATGTCTAAAACCTGACTGTTGCCGTCAATTTCGGCACCAGTACAGTGGAGGTTCCCTCTTAGATAGAGCGGAGCTGGTCAGTTCTTCCTGGTACCTGAACTGCTTCAGTCTGGACGTGCTGGATTGGGCCAGAGCCTGGTGGGGGTCATTGGCCTGGGCGCGCTTTGAAACCAGTTTCTGGAGTTTCCTCTCCCTTTGCCTCTGCATTGCTCTCCATTTCTCCTCTTCTTCTTCTGCCCTTTTTCTCTGTTCTAGCGATTTCCTAGTTAGAAAGACAAAACCGGTGTTTGGGGAGGAGCTCTTCGGAGGCGGTGTCTTTGGGAATTAATGGGCAAGGAGGAGGGGCTGGTCAAGGAAGGGATGTTGAGGGAATGTTTTTTTTTTTTTTTAGGACCAAGGATGGTATTGGAAGGTCAGCTTCTTCACAGGGATACAAACACGCAGACTTTGTAGACCTGAACTCAACTACATATTAATTAATACATACTAGGCACACAGTCTGATTACATGAGTTTCAAACACCAGCTGCTAAAGACTACCTACATTTACCTCACAGCGTCTTGACGCTTTTTAACTGTGTCTGTGATTTTGGCAGGTAGACTTTCCACACTTCCTGAGGAGCAGAGACTGGAGCATCTAGCTTTGGCTGGACTGGTGGGAGCAATGTACGGCCAGCGCATCTCCTTCAACTTGATTTCATCTGCTTCTATGTCGGCCAGGATCTTATCTTTGTGGGAAGTGATCTCAGATGTGCGAAGATGGAAAGGTTCGCAAACTGTCATTGGTTTGGTATCCTTTTTGTGCATGAGCTGTTTCTTGAATTTCCTGTATTTTGCCTCAAAGTCAGGTATCTCCGTGTTAATCCTTGGGTGAAATTCCAGTTCCCTCTCTTCTTCTACTGGGCTGTCTCTCTTTTTCCCCACCAGTCTTTGAGCCACCATACTTTTGGGCATGGAGGAGCTATGCAGTAGCTCCTGTGCCCTCATTTGCATCTTAATCGCCCGGTAAAGCTGTTCTTCTTGGATCCGCTCGCTCACTGTGGGGTCGTATACAGACTTTGGTATTGGCTTTGCTTTGAAAGCTTTCTTTTCCATTTTGGGAGTGAGGTCTTTGAGCTGAGCTTCCCTCATTTCTTTCTTCTTTCTTTCCCTCTCCAGGAAGCTGAACGGTTTCTGGGAAGCCAACAGAAGCTCCCTGTTCCTGTCCCTGATGAACTGTCTCCTATCCTCATTGCGCTCATTGATCTCCTCAAACAGAGGCAGGTAGACATGGGCGGGCACCGGACTGGCCCGAAACTTCTTCTGACACTCCACAAGCTCTTCGACCTGCTTCTTGAGCAGGCAGTTCTCCATCTCGATCTCGGATCTGGACTTGACCCTCCTCTTCTTCTTTTCTGCTTCTCTGATTGTCATGTTGAAGGGCTTGGGGATAGTGATCCTGGGGTTCCAGTCTTCGCATTTGTTTTTTGTCTGCCGCTCTTTCACCGAGGAACATGTCTGTAGTCTTTTATGGGATGCATAGTCTTCCACTAAGAAGCCATCCCACATGCTTTTAATGTGCTCCTTTGGAGATGACAGGAGTCCCTTTTCAATGTGCCCTGCACAGTTGCCTGCTGCATCCTCATCCGACATATCTGACACAAATGAGCCAAAGGTGTGAATCAGCTCGTTTGCTGAAAAGGATTTTCTCAGAAGTTGTTTTGCTGGCATCGGACTCTTCTTCCCCTGGTATCTGACAAAAAGAAACAGTACAGATTAGATAGGGCTTAAATGTCGATAGCTTTCAACTCCATGCAAAGTTTCCATCTATCATGTCTTAAATAAGATTGGGTGATATAAGCAATTGGTGGAATAGATAATGGTGTACATAAATAATAAAGATCCTAACTTGACATTACTTTCTGCAGCTGTAAAATGCACTGGTTGTGTTTTTGTTGCGCGATCCCATTGGTGTAGCAGTGCAGATCCATGCAGAATGTGCGCTACATGAATGTGACCATTGTAATTCACACTAAATATATCAGTTTTCAATTGGTAGTTCAGTTTGAAGTGTGCCACTCTCTTGGTTGTCTCTGCATGGTTGACCTCAAAAGGGTCTCAGTTTTAGGGGTTCTGACAGAGAGTGTGGACAAACACTGAGGGTACCATGGAGGACAGACCTGCTGGACAGCTTGGAGATGTCACAGTCTTTCTCAGGTGGCTCCCCTCCTTTGAGATCCAGTTTATTTCGATACATCTTCTCAAGCTCTGACATGGTCTGCAAATGAGCTTTCTTCAGCTCCTCCAGCTTTCTGTAGTACTCCTCATTAGAGAAGTAGAATTCATGGAGGTCTAGGTGCTCCGCCCCCACCACGTAGTCCTTTATCAGCAAGGGACTCCCTCTCCTCTCCTCACACTCTGACGCATCCGACACGTACTCATTCTGCAACACGTGGAAAAAGATCAAGATGGTAATTCTACTAAAAAGATCTTACAGATGCCAGGCGAGGTCCAGCTGTCAAAGGATGTGTTTTTTATCGAAATTAGCTATTATCCTATCATTATTAATTGAGGGCAAAGTAACTGTGGCATCGCAAGCAGTACATTATATGTGTTTCATCATGCTCATTGAAATATGTGTTGAAACTCATATATTTTGTTCATGTTTTTTCCACATATTTCATATAATACCCTTTAGCATGAGTTAGTGGGGAGAACAAATATTTTTAAGCTGGCTTAAAGTGCTTTATCAGTGAGAAAGCCTACTCTCTGGACAGCATATCCTTTCAGTATTACAGTGCAAAGCTCATTAGGGATGGTTTTGTCAGCTAAAGAGGCCATATGGCACAGAGCAGTGGGGACATGTTATTAGCAACAAAGGTAATAGGAACATGTGTTTTCTTAACACAAGGCAGCTTGAACACACTTTCTTCAAGAGAAAAAAAAGAAATAATACATTAAGAAAGAAAGTCACTCAATAGGATACAGGTATCAATGTAGCACCATTTATTTTGCATTAAGATGCATTTAACAAAACACTTAAATTCAACAAGCAGAATTATTATACATAATTATAATTATACATAATTTATATATAAGTATATATTTTTATATTTATTTGAAACAACAATAAAAATTACAGAGTCAATACTGTGCATGAGAAAACTTGGAACTTAAAATTTAAAATAACAAAAATGAATACTGGACATTTTTATACGTATTTAAAAGGGATGATGGTAAACTTAATATGAATATGACTGTAAGAGTTCAGATTGACTGGTTCCTGTCAGTCCTATGGGCTCTGCTGTTGTAGTGGTTCAGCATGGTCCAGATTAACATCTCCAGAGTGCTAATGGTAATCTGGTAAACATTAGGACCCGATTTAGTCACAAATTATAGAAGCCAAATCTTTCCAGAAGGACAGTTTAACTTCAATCCAATTACCTATGCTATCAGAAATTAGGCTTTTGGTTCAGGAAGGATTTTCATACTACGAGCATAGCTCTGCAGAATTCCAAGATGGACACACTGGAAACTGAACTATACGGTTGCTTTTGTCACCTATATGTTGAAGAGGACGGGTGCATAAACACACATTAGAACAAGACAAGGGTTTTCCTTCTCTCTATTAAAAAACAGAATCACACTAACATCCCTAAACACTTTCTTTTGAAACGCGTCTAACATTAGCTAAGCTTTACACATTAGGAAAGGGGTAGAAATTAATTGTCTTGTTCTTTAACAATAAAGAACATTGTGTCGTGGTATGGGACATTCAAAGGACAAAACTTTATTACTCACTGATTGCAGTTAAATGTGTTGATACAAGTATTCCTTCAAGAACTGAACTAATCATATAGTGAAAAATGTCTAATTAACCAGCTTTTAAATCATAAAGTGTCCAATCAGACACATCTGACTATCAATTAGGCCAATAGGCTTGTATTACTATAGAAACTTTGTATTAATAAACAGAGCTTAAAAAAAAACGTATTAATTTAACAAATCCATATTATTGCATCGTTTTTCAAATTTCAACAAAATGCATTTCCCATCCGAAAATGAGTATCAGCTACCAGTATTTCCAAAGTAATCTGTCTAAAGGTCAGTCCAAATAAATTGTGTTTGCAAAGTGCTTGGAAGTTCAAAAGTTCAGTTTTGGAGAGACGTATCACAGCACTTTATTGTATTGACTTTTAACAATACAATACAATACAAACAATACAAAAAGTAATTATATGGTTATATAATTAATGTGCTTGTAGTTGCAACTGACTTTAGTTAGCAGATGTGCATATCTCAATTGGGCCATTCAATGTACAGTTTACTTAAATATCTAAATACAGCCTCTGCGTATCTATACTGTCAATTGTAGGCTATTCATAATGTTATTATATATATATATATATATATATGCATTTAAAAAAATGATGGATCCTGTTCCATTTATAGAGAAATAACCAGTCCACCTTTTCATAAAATCTCAAAGATATTAAATTCAGTGGTGGTGTGTTTTTAAAGCCACTAAAGTTTAATGATCAGACTTAGGGGAGTATACGAAATGGAAATATTAGATCTTAGCTTCTACTTGTATATATAAGACGAAATAACAGCTGTTTTATAGGTGAAATGCTACCCTATGCAGTTTTTGGTATCTTTACCTCCTCCTCGTAATCCCGGTTGTCCATCTGGCCCGCCGGCTCGGCTCTCTGGCTGTGTTGCTGGACAGCGCTGCCCCTCTCATACAGAGCCGCTGGGGCTTTAGTTTGCGGATTCACCGGGGTCTTGATACACGAAGTTAACAAAATGTTAGCACGGTGAGAGCTATCCATATCTTTGCCCCGTTTAACACATAAAAGTACAGTCTGCGCTAAAACATTGCCTCCCGCTCCGCCTCGCTGCACACACAGCTTGTTGAATGCTAACGGCGTTGCTACCCTGGTTACAGCTAATTCTATGGTGCCGCTGGAGGGCCAAACTTAATCCAATCCTATTAAGTACGTCGTTTAACAAATCCGAAGTACAATACAGTACTACTGCTCATGCATGACGCGACTCACACAAAAAGAAAGTGTCAGGTTGTTGCACCCCCACCTCCCCTCACTCCAATGTAAAGTGTTGCATTACATTTTGTAATAGAACATACATTATAATAAAAAAGCATCATTCATGCATTCACAGGTAAACAACTTTTTTCAGTCTAGTGACTTGCAGGTGTGAAAGTAGTTCTAATTCACTATGTCAAAGATAAGGAATTAGATTTAAAGATTAACAGCCTTAGTCAAAGTACAGGTGTTTAATCTTTAGTCCAGGAAGAATTGATGTTCTTGCTAATTTAACCTAACATTTAAGGATATACAGTATACATAGGCCCACCTGACAGCACAGATGGTAGGTATTTTCATTGCACTAACATTCAGAGGTCTGATACCTGAAAGCCAGCTGAAGAATATGTAATTCTGGAATCCATAAAGCTTTATTTCAATGTAGTAATATAAATTACCAGTTTTAGTTGGCCAGGAATGGAGTTGGAACTTGTATACGATTTCTGGCATTAAAATTCTGGTACTGAGTCCTAAACTAGATTGGCTTGAATTCAAGGTCAGATTTGTATACCTCAGGCTTTGTACATAAAATGTAGGGATCTTAACTGTGTAACACGCAATAGAGAATTACATTAGTAAAGCAACCTTTATTTTTAAATGCCAGCATTGAATATTGATTTTTCATTTCACAATGTTTCTGGAACTCAATCTGATGTGAACACCCACAGAACGGATTGCAGGTTTATAGAAAATTCATGGTCCAAAATGTACAATTTCTCTTAAGTGAAGACTGGAATGAAACATTTATGAATTATACATTTTTGGATTTATGGATTGGAAAATATTTAAAATATCCCCTTTAAAAGAGGATTAAAAATACAACCATAAATGATGCAAAATAAAAGGCTGCAGAAAAATATTGAAACTAGAATCATTCAGGGAAATAATGTTTAGATTTTGTTGAAAGAAAACCAGGCATATTATTCTCAAAATGTTTTATTAAATTAACGAGTACAGATAAGCAGACTAGTCTACAGGCTCACTGCAATAATCCAAAGGCTTGGTTGTATCAGCACTTAGATTTCTTGAATCCACAGGACAAATCAATGCTTTACCGAGTATTTACCTGCAAGAGAAAACATTTGTTAACTTTCAAATAGATTATTATATAATGAATATTTAATATTACAGCCGCTATTAACTGCATAATAATCAGACTTTAAAAGCATTATGATCACCTTTGAAAAGAAAATGCATCTTTAGGGATAATGGTTGACTAACACATTAAAATAATAAATGTGATTCGATTATCATCCATCTCCAGTTTCTTCAATCCTCACAAATCAGTTTATAGAACAGACAAGCAAATTGTGTAACAGGTTCATACCACATCGTCAATCTTGAGGATGCTGCGCACAGTCTCAGTGGACAGCGTCAGGGCGCTGATCGACACCAGCAGAGGCTGCACCACCAGCTCCTCCAAGATGTTGGAGATCCCACCCTGTGAAAAATCATTCATCACGCCTTCAGTAAAGCAGCAACGACAAAACCCACAGGAACACTCATGTATCCGTGCCAATAGTAAAGACCAGGCTTACCTGATATAGAACTAATTTTATTAACAATCTGAGATTAAAACTTGCAACACATTGTTAAGGTATGTTATGAATACAAGGAACAAACTACATCCTCCGTGTCTTTCTTCAGCAGGGTGACGTACCTTGCGGACGTTGATGCCAGCAGTCTTCTCTCCCTGGGCGTGTCTGTTTCTCAGCTCTGTAACAGTGGAGATGGGGTTGAGTCCTGCATTCTCTGCCAGGGTTGATGGAATGACCTCAAGGGCGTCTCCGAATGCTCGGACACAGTAGGCCTCCATGCCGCTCAGTGTGCGTGCGTACTCTGCCAGGCGCAGGGCCAGCTCGATCTCTGGAGCACCTCCCCCGGCGATCAGGGCCCTGAGGAGGGAGGACAGCGTAAGGGCACATTCCCCCGGTATGACAAGTCCTGTTAAAATCAACCTTTACCTTAAAAGGCTAAAATAAGTGCAGATGCATTTTATTCAAACCAAATTGCAAAGCCTTATGAACTTCATAAAACAATGCAAATTGGCACATCATACATACGGATACAAGGACATACCATTTCCATCACAACACCAGTGCCCTAATGTGCTTTTTTGGTTGCCGAATTTCTATTAAAAGGTTTAAGGTCAATTGTGAAGCACTTGTAACTGCATCACAGATTGAAAGTTTATTCACTGTGATTAAAAGAACATAACATTCTCAAACAACCACACCAGCTTTAAAACAGTGAAACGAAGATTTCAATTACTAGCCTGCGAGTCGTACCTTTTCTTCACCAAACAGCGGATCACACACAGAGCATCATGGATGGATCGCTCAGCTTCCTCGATCACCAGCTTGTTGGATCCTCGCACCACAATGCTGACCGTTTTCCCTGGGCTGGCACAACCAGTTATCTGCAAACAAAATTCAATAAGTTACTAAATTTGTCTGACAGAGCACAGAAGACTGAAAAAATAAGAAATGCAAATCAATTACCTTGACTAGTTTGCCAGAACCATCCAAGTTCACCTCTTCTGCCAGCTCTGCAGAACCAAGCATCTCTGCTGTGAATTGGTCTATGTGGGCAACTGGTTTGGTTCCAAGAGTCTACATTTATTTAAAAAAAAAAAAAAAAAAAAAAGTTTCCATATATTACTCATACATTTCATACAGATAAATCCATTTATATTAAAAAGGTAAAAGATGGAAACATTTTACTATACTAGAATTGTTCACAAACTATTTCCTATATAAAAAGGTATTTATTTACCTTGCAGATGAATTCAATATCTTCCCTCTCAATTTCCTTAACCACCATTATTTTCATCTTGTTTAAGAAATGCAGAGCCAGATCACTCAGAGCATCCCTGAGAAGATAAATGAAAGTGATTACTACACAGATGCCAGGACAAAAACCATCCTTGACATTTTAGTGTGACAAGAAAAATATCAAGTCACAGGTCTGAAAAGCTTCTTATATTTACACAAGATTACCTCAGAATGGATTTCTGAATAAGCAGCACATTGCACCCTGCCTTCTTGATTTGTTTCACCAAATTGAGGATATAGGCACGTTCCTCACGCAGTACTCTGTCCATCTGTGCATAGTCAGACACAACAATCTGGTTGTCCATCTGTCAAAAGAAAGAGAGCATCAGCACACCCCTCCACAAACGGAAAAAAAAAAAAAACTTTATAAAAAAAAAAAAAAAAAAACTTTACAAAAAAACTACTTACGTCTGTCTTTGGAGGAGATAAGCAGAACTGAATAAGACCAATCTTTGCCTTTTCTACTCGGGATACTCCAGAGTTCACCACTTTCTGTGTCAGCACAAGTCCATCGATCAACTCACAGTCATCAATGGTCCCCCTGGAAATAAAAATATTGTAAATCTCAACTGAATTTATTTAAAGATAAAGCCCCGCACATACACCTTATATTCGACTCCTTTTAAAAGGCCAAGAACGTATCTGATGAGAATCTAGAGACTTTACCCTTACCCTAATTTCTTGACAATTTTAATGTCCCGGAGGTCTACACTTGTGGCGGTGGCTGGGTCAATCACTCTCATCACAGCATCAACACTCATCGGGGCCAGCAGGCTGGAGTACTGAGACACAACCTGAGGAAGGGAGAAACAAATTCAATCTTACTGAACACCTGGAATCTTACCATCCTGACTTCTATCTATATTGGTTTTATTCCAAATCACTAGCAAAAACTGGTTTTATAATAATTTTTACAAAAACAAAAGCAGAAGATTCCCAGGTGGATAACCACCACAGTTTAACTGGATATGGCAAAGGAAGTGGTTCTCCAAGTCCTTTACCTTGGAGCTCAGTGATGTAGTGGCGCTATTCAACAGAGTCTCCCGGTCACTCAGCTCCACAGGCTGGCTCATACTGGTCAGAATCTCCACTCCCTTATCCACAGCCTTCTGGAAAGACTCTGAAATAATGGTAGGATGGATTCCTGCAATAATAATAATTAAAAAAAAAAAATTAGCAGTCCAATCAGCCTGAAAGGACAAAAAACAAACTGCCAGGAAAACCTAAAATAAACCAGTTCAAGTACCTTTCTGCAGCAGTTTGGAACAAGCATCCAGAAGGGCACCTGCAATCACCACAACAGAGGTGGTCCCATCTCCAGCTTCAATGTCCTGAGCTTTGGACAGTTCCACCAACTGCAGAAAACACGGATTTAGGTCAATTCGGCAGTCATGCGCGTCAGCTGTTTTCTCGAGACTACATACATTATCGTTTATTTAAAAAGCACATACATTATGCATGCAATTAAGAACAAGTTAAGACCTGACAGTCAGTTCTCACACACGAAGAAGATCAGGCTACTTTCACATGCGTGTGGATTTCACACAGCAATACTGCAGAGTCATGTAAAGTACTGAACAGACAAACCAAATAAAATCAAACCACCCTTTGACAATACTAACCATTTTGGCTGCTGGGTGCAGAACCTGCATTTGTTTGAGGATTGTGGCTCCATCATTGGTGATGGTCACATCACCCTTTCCATCCTGAATCTGCAATATAAAATGTAGCTTAGTACCACTAAAACAAAAAACGCATATGTATGAAGACAATTCGTAGGATAGGAAGCTAATTACCATTTTATCCATGCCCTTGGGGCCAAGGCTTGTTCTGATGGCATCTGCAACAGCTGTCAATATCAAAAACGGTGTTACTGCAGCCCTGCTCAATATGGCCAACAATTATACCCCAAGAACATTTACACGACAATTTCATCGTTTTTCCCACTGTGATGAAAACGAATTTGTTGTTGCTTTTTGTTTAGGATGATAGAATACAACTATAAAGCAGCAGTAACTTTTTGATGGGCTATAAAAATTGTAGTTGGGTGCATTATCAGATTGTATAATCTAATTGAAAATAAGATTAGGCTACATCCCCAGGCAGCCACTCCTCATTCATATTATTCTGCAGCCTAAAAATATCAATTTAGATACAGTGAATATGGTATACGATTAAAACAGGTGATCGTACAAAGGCATGATCCTTAATATCATAACTGAATACCTAAACGATTCTTGAGTATTTTACAATTATCGGGATGCTGCGTCATATGTAAACCACCAGACTCGGCAAAATGGTTACAATCTGCTTTCTCATTGTTTGGCTGAAGACAGGGAAGCTGCATGGACACCATTTATGGAAGGCAGCCGAGGCACCAACACCCATACAATCATAGCGCCCCGTTACCTGTTCAATACTCATATTTCATGCGGAAATTAGAAACACGTTATGCTGGCAGAACACTACATATGCACCCCTCTGCATGAAACCTTTGTATTAACCTTTCATTCATCCGTCGCATCAGTCACTATCAGTGATTTTAAGGATGAACAAAATACTTGGCAACATTTAGTATCTAGCCCCAGATTCCCTCACAACAGGAACGGCGACAATTTACCTTTCCCGGCGGAGATGTTGCTGAACCGAATCTGGGCCGGCTTGTCCCGGTCCACATAGGCACTTCCTTTGTAACTACCCTTGACTGCTTTCGGAGCGGTGACTTCGGGCATGGTGATGCTTGTAGATGTAGCTACAACCTTTCAGAGAGGAATGGATGTGAGCCCGAACCTGTAGCGCGATGCCCGGTACTGGATGGACCCCGATTCTGCCGCTACCCAAAACTGGTTGGCGATTACAATTACGCAGCGACAGAACCTTCCAGATACACCGGCTGCGACAAGAAGGGAAAAGGACCCCGCCTCCACTTTGCGGCGCACAAATGTGTCGTCACAGTTCTGTTTATACATGTGCCATGTGATATATATAGTACATTTAACGATATGGTGCTGGTTTAACAAAACCTATTCCTTCTTTCTTTTGGAATGCTTGTATATTGAACATAACTGTTCCAACACGTGTATTTATTATATTTATTATTATAATGATGTTCAGGTAGCAGTTTCTTTCCCTTAAAAGGCGCCATGATTAGCGGGATTTTTTTTATTGTATTGAGGGGTGTGACAGGCTGGTGAAAACGGACGTGAAACGGTTGTGGATGCGGTGAACAAACGTTTCGAGATAATAGCTGTCTTTAACAATAGTTTCCTTACTTAAAAAAATATGTTTCGATTCTTCATTGTCATTATGGTAGTAAACTATGTCACTTCATATAATCAAACGGGTGTAGTCCCGAAATTAATATTTAAATCAAGCCAATCTTACTTATAATATTACTAATTAAGAAGGATATCATATATGTATATTTACTTGATTTAAAAACCGTGTTGAATGTGTAAGTTTGCTTAATGTTTCTATAATATAACTGTATAGGCGGAAGTCTGGACCTGTGTCACTCACTCTCGCCAGGCGGGGGCGCTCTCTCGCGTTGTCAGTTCAGCACACCGGTCGTGCTCAGCTGCGCAGATGTTCGCAGCTCTGCGCGGATCTGTGCAGCTCAGGGGCGGAGTTTTATATTTGTACTATAGTACCTTGTTATAGTATTTTCATATAATCGCGTTTTTAATTGAATACTAAACTAAATTAAAACAAACATGCAAATATATGTATATATATTTTAAATAATACCAATAGTTCATGATATTGAGTGTTATAAGTTATTTTTTAGCACAGCATTGTTTGTGTTTTTTTCTTGGTAAAGCATTTTGCACCTTTTTGGCTTGCAGCCATGTATTAAGCATTGCATTTTATTTGACCTATTTGTATACGGTTGCACTAATGTTACATAAGGGTCCAGGGATTTAATGTTACACTCTTGTTCAGACATTAATAAATTGCGTTTTTTGCATTTAAATATTTAATAACATTGTATTTACACCTGCAGCCCCACACCTTTTAGAGTGTCCTCTGTATTGACAGTGCAGATCTGGTCAAACTAGCTGGCTCTGGTTATCTTAACTCATTATCAGTGGAGCAGTTACTGTAGCTAATGGGTTAAAAGGGGCTGCTTAATGTACACTGTTAAAGATGCATGCCAGTGATTTTGGGGTGTTCTGCCCAATCAGGCATTTTCTTTCTTTATTTTTGGATATTAAGGGGACCTATTTTGTTCACTAATACTATTCCACCTTGCACTGAACAAATACACAGGGATGTATCTGTATTGAAGCACTTTTGGAGGGTGTGCGCAGTGGAGAAGTTGTCTATATTGTCTATGGTGTCAATGGCAATACAGCATCACTGTTGTCTATTGTGTTGATGTCAATTTTAAAACAATTTCGTCACAAGCAACTGGTAGCAAATATGCTGGTACATTGTTGCTGGATTTTAATTAATTCCTTGTAATGTGCTTCAATCTTAGTTGACAAACTGACAGCACACATGTCGGCCCCTCTGTAATAATCATGCCCCGCCCATTTTCAAAATCCTGGCATCGACCTGGTGCAGCTCCACCAATGAGAGGAGAGGACTGTGCAGATCTGCGCAGAGGCGGGGCAGTCTGCGCAGCTTGTTGCGTGCGGGCGCGTCAGTGCTCACATGACCCGGGTAACGTGACGGTGGAGCGGACATGGCGGAGCTGGACGCCTCGAAATCCCTGAGCGGACTCTTGAATGGGCTCGCACAGTGCGTCTATTACAACAACCCAGATATAACCGAGGAGCTGCTCAAAAATGAACTGTACCCAGATCTGCCGCAGGAGGAGTTCCGGGTCCTGCTGGAGAAAATGAAGGGTCTTTTGAAGGTAGTAACACAGGAGCAGTGCAGCAGAGATGGGTAGTGTGTGCATGTGGAGATTATTTCCATGTAGAGGGCTGTTGTTTTGCAGGGTTATTCTTGTATTATGATGCATGTGACAATAGGGGTTCTGTTCTTGCAGGATCTCTACTAGGCGCCTGTTCTTTATGAGCGTCATGTGTAGATTGTCTTTTAAGAGTAGGCTATATATCCTGATGCTGGAGGACTGAAATACAGGTTACAAACCCCAGTCCTGAATAACCAGAGCACCTGCTAAACACACTAGGTTCCTCCTGGTCCTGGGCTATGCTAACAATAACATTTCAATACACAAATCAAATCTCCTTTATGTGTCTTGTTTTTATTTCTGATTAGATTGACAGAGGAAGGTTTCTTTTTTTTACTACCAAATTCATCTTCCTGGGGTTGTTCAGAAATGTTCAAGATCCTTGGAGTTATGGGGTTGTACATTTGAAAGGAATAGAGCTGTAAAATCTGAGCATATTCTGAAGTGCAATTATAAACTTGTAATCTGTTTTTATGTCCGGCTACGGAGTTGAGACTGACCTGGGGGCAGGGGGTGGCAGCTCTGTGCTCTTCAGGGAATTCATTTCCCCACTGAAACAACAGGTCAGATCCATTCCCACCAGCAGAGATCCCTTCTCACTGCAGGGGGCAGTGTTGTCTGCAGCAGCACATATTGCTACACATGCCAGTTAGTGCCATTGTAGACTGAATAACCTTTGCATAGGTAAGATTGTTTTGTTGATGCTTAAAGTAGGGAATAGGGTAGAGGGGGAAAGATGTTGGAAAAGGCAGAGTTTTTTTTGTAATGAACTTGTTGTACCAATGCCTATTCTGCAGACCAGGGCCCGTGTCAGCCTGTGTGGTCAGTCGTGCTCACTTTGCTGTTGTCTGGGAGCTGCAGGTTAATCGATATTGACATCACAGGAGGTCATGAGCAGCAGGGGGCAGCCCCCAGCCCTGATAGCTGGACTCCTTGAGCGGCTACTGCTCACAGAGAGTTCGGCTGCACTTTGCCAAAGACAACATGTAGAGCTGGAGCGGAACATTTTCAGGGCACTGTGTCAAATCTGGAGCGGAAGTAGACTGCGGTGCTCTGATGGGTGCTGCTGATCCTGCCTGGGGGAGCTTGGCAGTGACTCAATCCAGGCAGGGTTACACAAGCCAATACCTCCAGAGCGCATGGCAGCCCTCCATCACTGCACGCATGCTGTTCGCTTCACAGGCGCATCTTGAACTTTTGTACAGTTTCTCCAACTCTACAATGGGCGTAATCGAAGAAAGCAGTGTTGTTGTTCTGGTTGACCTGCTTAGCACACACTGTATGAAAAGGCAAGCAGTCCCTAGAGACCGTAACGTCAGGCAGCTCTCGCAGTACTAAACTGCTTCTGTTTTCTGCTCAAGTCATCCAGACCACCCCCCCTCCACAGACTTTTATACTTTTGTAGGATAACATCTGCAAAGTAAGGTTGCATAATAAAAGCAGACTTTAAAAGGCTTCACCGATTAATATTGAATGATGTTATATAAAGGAGAAGGGAAGCTCACAATCTATTATAAACCTGCACCACAGTCTTTGTTGTAATAGTAATTCAATCTGACATGAGTTCAGCATATACACAACATAATAACTATCCTTGAAATGCGAATGCCTCTTTCAGCAAGAATGCTAGATTCATCTGCTGCTATTCAGACCTTTAATTGATGGAGCACTATTATTAAAAAATATATAATCATCCAAATCCTTGGCATTTATCATTTATAATTTATCATGAAGGCCACAGGAGTAAATCCGACACGTCTCCCAGAACATTACGTATGTATGTGTGAACAGGAGGGAGGCCAGCAGAAACTCCAAGCAGCTATCCTTGGTTGTCTGCGAGAATTGTTCGTTAGAGGGAATCTTGACCGTGTCCGTTGCCATCTCTTTTCAGTCCATCTCCTCAGCGGACATGGATGTCAACCAGTTGGAGGCCTTCCTGACCGCGCAGACCAAGAGGCAGGGCGGCCTGAGCGGGGAGCAGGCGGCCGTTCTGTCCAAGTTCTGGAAGAATCACAAGAGCAAGATCCGTGAGAGCCTGGTGCAGCAGAGCCGCTGGGAGAACAGCCTGCGCGGTCTCAGCTGGAGGGTGGACCTGCAGACACAGTCCCGGCACGCCGAGCAGGTCAACTCCCCCGTGGCGGTGGTGGAGCTGGAGCTGGGCCGCCGCGGCCAGGTAAAGTAGGCACAGACGCCAACACGCTCACTCTGACCTCTGGGGGTGTCCCCTCCTAAGTGTTTATAGCTCCATTCACATGGGGCTTATTAAAGGATTAAAAAACAGACAGAATTTCATGATTAGGTTTAAGCTTGTTTTTTATTTTCTCCCTTTACTTTACAGCACATGGGCAACTGTTTCCAAACACCGTCTCTCTCTCTGTCCTGTTTGAGCATGCCTAATAGTAGTTACACTTAGGCGTGTCCTTTGATTTCATGTTTTGCCATTATATTTTGTGGTTGGGGAAGATCTACTGTGTCGCACGTGTTCTATACTTTCGTCTGACTCTTTCCGTCGCAGTGAATCGGTTACAGGGCTTGCTGTCTTCTCACAGGAGTGTGAACAATACAGATAGCCGCGGGCAGGAAGGAAGGAAAGGCAGGGGCTTTTAAAATAGGTCTGCTATTCAGGATAGTGGGGAGGAGGCGTGGTCTGCTCTTGCTTTGATGTGTGCGATGGAGAAAGCCCAGGAACACAGAGATGTTTTAAGAGAATACACATTTCTTATTACTGTTCAATTTCTTTCCCTTTTTCTTTGAAGTGCATGTCTTGTTCGCATAACCAGGCAACGGATGATTATATAATTAGACAATCCGCAGTCATTGATGTTACTGTAGAAAAACTCTCCTCCACTTAAGAGACTGAAAAGAAAAAGGAAAAAACACTCCAGGAAGTGGACCTTTGGCTGAGCTATGTCACACTCTGCTGTTTCCTCTGTATGAGGTGAACGAGATCATATCATTATTTTTCTTTTCTTGAAAATTCAGTGACATGAAAAACTTGGTGCAATACATTTGACACGTGGACCCTTGTGATTTTATTTCCCTAGTATGGTCAGCGACTGGCTAGGCTGGCAACAGGTCTTTTCTTGATTGTGTGACAAAAGCTGCTTGAGCACCAGATATTTGGTGTTGACTGTGAGTCAGGGATTTTAGCACACTCCTAACAGCTGACTAACGTTGCAGCTCCTAGGCCTGGCTGCATCTGAATGGATCCCACTTGAGTCTTCACTTCGTTTTCCTTGTTAAGTGCAGTGAGTAACTACCATGGAGGTTTCCATGATCTCATTTTACTGGTCACTGCAAGGGCAATGCGGTGGGTGGTGTTTGTTTTTCTTCTTCTGTTGACTTAACAAATAAAGCCATATGTGTCTGCTGCTTATTACCCATCACTGCTGATGTCATTTATCTTTTTATAATTTCTCTATCATTGTGTAATTTAGAAACTTACCGTCTATGTTGTTTTCGCATCTAATTTGCTCTGCTGTGAAAAAAGATTCACTGGACATTTTCAAAAAATACTGAACAAACAGCGAAGGCAGGGATCAACACCATTGTACAAATAGATGTTGATACTGCAAAGATAGATACCTAACTGGTTATACACTGATCGTGTCCTCTAGTACAGTTGTTTGTGTATCAGACCTGCCTGAAATATTATGCAGTGACCATTGAGTGTTTCACTAATCTCACTGATAAACACTAAGATTATCAGTGAAAATTCCTGAAAAACTGGAGGTTAATTCATGTACCGAAGTTTAGTTGTAGCAGCTCAGTTTTTAAATCTGTTTACTGTTCATAATGTTTGGTTATTTAGATCTTTAAATAAAACATCCCTCTTCAGTTTTAATCTAAGGATCTGGGTCTGGTGCCAGCTGTTAGTATTTTCAATATAAACCTTTCTCATCCATGATGCAAAGTAATATCAGTCTCTCTCAGTTTTGTTACCACTGATTCCATTATATATTTTTTTTCTGGAATTTAATTTTGCTCCCATAAACATTTTTGCTTTCTTTTTCCTTTTTTATCTTATGAGGAATTATTTCTGCAGCTCGATAAAATTAATGTAATTGGTTGGGGTCTAGATTTTCCATGATGATAAAAAAAAAAAAATGAAAGCAAGTTCTCCTAAAATAAACTACTTATGAAGTTGTTTTTTTTTGGTGGGGGCGCTATTCGGATTCATGCCAGAGATAAGTAATCAAGTTTTTGGAGTTTAAAAGAAACTGATTACAATCCTTGTGTTATTAAAACAGGCTGTGGTTAAGTGTGTTTCTTAGAATGGAATTTTTAGGGTATCTCTATCCCTGTGTCCACAAGCAGTACAGTCAATGGGTTATACAGTTCTCAACCCATGCATTCAGTTTGCATTCATCTACCCTGCCATAGCTTTGATGTTTACAGCCCCAAGGTAACTCAGATGGGAAGTCCTATTGCTCTGGAAGTTTTTAACCAGTGAAGCCACTGAAAATGCAAGAGAACAGTTGCTCACTTAGAAAACACTTCCAAGATGCTTATTCATAAATATATACACATGTGCAGTGTTTAAAGTGATTGCTACCATAACTGCATGAGAATGTATGTAACAGCGCCGTGTGTGATATGGAAGTTATTATTGTCAGTTAGTATTGTCAGTGTGCTCAGGGGCTCCGGCTTTCAAGTGCCTTGCTTAGACTATTGTGCTGATGAACGGTGGCACAGGGCCTCAGTGGTGAATTCGGGAAGATGCCCAGTGGCATTTTTGTAGGTACAGTACACTGGTGCCCTTTTGTGAGATATGGTGCATTGTGGCTCAAGCAACTACTAAGGTTGTTTTTAGTATTTGGGGAGGGGGGGGGGAGGGTAGCAGAATGTTCCTTATGCCATAGTTGTTGTTCACTCGCCAAGCAGAGAGAGGTCTGTCCCGCTAGAGGCTGCTATTCCATAGGTTTGGTAGTGAAGAACTGAGTGTGGCCTTTCAGCAGCAGTAACAGTTTCCGGTGCTCATGACCTAGCAGCGGCAGTTAAGGCTTTAACGGCCGTAAGATGTCAGCATTTATAATTTATGTTCCTCAATTGATTTACTTCGACCTTATTTGGAAAATGCCAACTGCAGTCAAAAACACACCAAAGCTACTTAATTGTTTGAATAATGACATTTCTTTTTGCAACCCATTATGTTGTATTACGTAGTTAGGTGTTTTACAAGTGTTATTCAGCTTGCATTTATTCGGGATCAACAGAAGCGTACACTAACTGAGACGTGCTGTACCACGACTGGCACTGTATTACACAGATCTTAAATAAACAGTACAGCAGACAGTACATTACAGCATGTCTCAGAACATGGTAGGGTTCAGTAGCAATGAACATGCCTGTGAGTTGATAAGCTTTTTAGGCAGTAAAAACTGAAAAATAATGCAATTCATATTGATTGTGTTTTTTACTTGAATAGTTGGCCTTTATGGTTTGAAATCAAAGAGCAGTTACACAAATGGACAGAAAATTATGAATCCCAAAAGAGGTGGATTGTGGCTCTGAAGTGAGAATTTCAGCTCAGTCTGTTTTTTCTCCCACGGAGGTTTGAAATAATTTAAAGACTTAGCGTTTCTGTGTTATTCAGTTCTGAGGAATGTTTTTTATGTTCAGTGGTCAGTCAAATGGCAGTTTATACATTAGCACATTTATAGTCTGACTGATCAGACTAATTGTGGTGTGTTGATAATTTTATTGAAAGTAATGTGTGAACATGGGATTTAAAATTTTCACAATTTTTTCTTTGACACCATTGAAACTTTTACACTTCTCATCTGTAAAGGCATATTTAAAAAGATGTATAATTTAATGGCATGCATATTTATCTACATTCAGGTGTTACATAAGATGTTACTCTCACATAAAAAAGGACAACTCTTTATTTCAAAATCGTGACAGTCTTGCCCGTTTAATCACTTTATTTTGATATATAATTTAACGTGTGTTCAGGTACATTAGACATATTTGTGATGGTTCAAAACTAGCCACTTTTGATTTTACAATTTTAGCACTGATGTGGTTGTTTGGACATAGAAACATAACTTCTAATCTAAACTCTACACTACAATATCTAAATCTAAACATACATTTTGTTTCTTTTTTGCTCATTCAAGCTCCTTCTCTTTCATCTTCCATGGGAATATTTCCATAGAAATGCCCGGCAAGCCCTGATTACATCGGCACATTGGTGGTGTGCATTGTGGTTTAAATGCTAAATATTGGAAGCTTATTTCATGCATGTTTGAACCCAAAGAGTTAAGGCTTCAGTTCCTACCAAAACACAGTGAACAGCCCCGAATCCTTTAGCACAAATTGATTTGACGTTGGTGGGTAATTCCTGTACTTGCAGTACTTAAGTTTTCCAGCATGTACAGAGCTTTTCTTGTTACTGTGCAGTCATGAATAAGAGCTGTGTTCTCACAGTGAAATTGAAAAATCCATTCTGACCTACACAAGCTGGGAATCCACTTTTGCTCTCTGTGGTATTTCTAAAGTAAACTTATTTTGCACTGGTGTTTTGGGGGAATTTATCAGGGAAATACTCACTGATACGTGTAACATATTACAAGAGACGGCATGAAAACTCTTCTGAAAGTAAATCACTTTACCACAACACCTTTCCCAAAAAGAAAAACACGTATGCATTAATTTTAGACGCCTCAAAAACCTTACTGTCAGAATATATGAATGTGTGCATGTATGAATGTATATTTCAAATGAATGCTCTCTCTCTCTCTCTCTCTCTCTCTCTCTCTATATATATATATATATACACAAATTAATAATGGTATTCAAGCATAAAAGATTTGCAGTATCTTCTGTACCCCTGGATTTCCTTTGCTTTGGAAGGCTGAAGCAATTAAGAGCCAGTGTTAGTCATGCAAGGGCACATCTTTGTATTACTGGCCTGCTTCACTGCATTTTCTATTAAAAAAAAAAAAGAAGCTTCCTGCCATGTTGTGTGTTGCTCATTTCGTGTTTACTACTGTGGACCACACCTTATCCTTTGTAGAAATTATCTGGTGCAACAGCCTGGTGTCACGTTTCCTGTTGCACTTTACCTAGAATTGCTCAGTGACATCTGTTTTCTATCTAATATGATAAGACGGCGGAACTATAATGTGTTATTTTTTTTCCATGTGTGACTCCAGAATAATCTAAATGTGATCTACGTTTTTAATAAATAATGTGTTTCTTTCCTGATGCCTCTATTGCAGTTGTATTTTCGTTCACCAGAGTGATCTCGGTCAATGTGGCTTCATACTTCCTGTTTGCCTGTGACCTATATATTAATGTTTTAAAGGTTTTTTTAGATTATGGACAAGGATGTCTCCTGTCATATGGTTGACTTTGGCTTTCATTCAGTTTGTTCTTATTTAATAGTTTGACAAGACGCTGAACTGAACTGGTGATTGGATGGGTTTTTACAGAAGCCAAGCAGGGCAGGACTCGGAGAGGCTTCTGTCCTCCCACCCCCATCACATGCTAACGTCTGTGACCTGAGGAGACCAACCTTGTGATATGCCCTGTCTGCTCCACTTTGTTAAGTCTCCTTAGTGCTGGTGGCATTTATAAATATAGCAGATCTTCAGTGAGTTAATACTGTATGTAGTAATGGCATTTCAATGGTGAGGGCCTTTTGTTTATAATTCACTATTGATATTTTTTGTTACTCGTAATTTTTTAAAGCGTGAATAGCATGCATTATGTATCCAAAGCGTGCAAATGCAGAAATATTTCCTTATCTGTTGGTTTATTTATTTCCTGGGGATATAAATATGGCTTTCTAACATTCTCTCAAGCCGATTAAAGAAAACCTGCCTGACTTTCTGAACTACGTTTTTTCGTTTTAGTTTATTTTAGTTTCCTTTTCCAGTGTTTGTAGTTGAAACATCAATGAAAGATCAAATAAGGCACTGTCACTGGTTATGCAAATTAAAGCAATTGCGTAAGATGCCTTCTTTCCTGGTACCCTTCAGTCTGCGAAACTATGGAATTCACGTTGAACAGAGTCAGGGTCAATTATAATACAATTTTGCGATTTAGAATAGGAATTATAATTTAAAAGAGTTACAGTTTTGGAATTTAAATTTACTAGATTAAATTAACGTGGAAGGGTAATTCAAAATTATCAGTCCATAACATTAAAAGGCTGATAAATTTCAGCGTAATATGATAATGACAGATACCTTCTGGATCCCTGGTTCCATTCGGTTCTCTCCTGTTGCCTTTACTTGTGGACCACAAGATGTGTCTCTGTATACTTCAAGTTATAGATCACGTGAGCCAATCCAAGGTGAACTCCTTGGTCTTTATTTACTTATGTATTATGTATTTACTTATCTTTATTTCTTTGTTTCTTTCCCTTCTTTCTCTGTGATGAATTGTTTTGTGTTCCTGATGTCTGCTGTCCTGGTATCTCTCCAGACCCAGACCCGCTCTACACAATTGCACCTCTCAACTGTACTTTATTGTATTGAAGCTGAAGCAGTGTGTCGATTTTAAATTATAGTTCAGTTTTTCAATTAAAATCTGAAACTGAATTTAAGACTTTATAATTCACACCGACACACCCGACAGCTTTTTGGCTGTTGATTTTGATGTGTTATGTCCAGTCTTCTACTTCTATGAAACAATTTGTTTGCTGTTCTTATCTGCAGAATGACATAAGAAAGCAAGTGCCGTGATGGTGGAGCCACATCTAAACAGCCTCAGACATGAAAGGCTATTGTATCAAAGATCCCATACTTCACCTTAATGTATTTATGTATTCATGTATTTATTGTAAACAGAGGCATACCTGACTTAACACAGATTCATGAGTTAATTGTACTTGTACCTCCAAGTAAACTGCTTTGTCTATTATTTGTGCAGGTGGGAAGATTAGAGTCTCAGATAAAGAAAATGCAAAACTTTGAAATGGTTTTTGAGGTGATTGGCAAAGCAATAATCAGGGCTTTGCATGAAACGAGCAGCTGTACATAGGGCGACAGGCAGGCCGAGCCAGGATTGTCAGCTTCTGTTCTCCTTTTTGTCACTTGACACCATCTCTGTTGTACACTAGCCCTCTTACTCTATCTTTGCATATTAACAGTTGCCCTTATCAAATATTTATAGCAGTGTTTAGCGATATTGGGACACCTAACAATGTTATAACTGTTTAATGATCCCAATATGTCTGAACACTGTAAATGCAAGGCTACAGCAATATTTATCTTCTGGAAATGAAAGAAGAAAAAATAAATCCCTGTGATCTTAAGCTATTTAATTTCCATATTCCATGTTCCCAAACAATACTTTATTGGATCTAGCAAAAATATTGTGCAGGGAACTCTCTCACATCCAATATGAGTCGAGAGAAGGCAGTCACATGTGTTTTTAATCACCAAATGGCAGATTCTCAGGTTAAAACATGAAGGTGTTCATATTACATTTTAAGGAGTGTATGTATGCTCTTCACAGCTGCTGTGTTTTTTCTGAACCTCCTCAGGTTTACAGTTAAATCCTCATAGTTTTGTTACTACTTAATTGTCTTTATATTTGATGGTGAAGTCTTTTACATTTTATTTATTTATTAATATTACATTTTTTAGCACAGTTGTTAAATATATTGCATTATTTTTTACTTGAACTGTATCAGAAGTCGAGCTGTATATATGTGCGCTGTCTCAAGTCTCTATTCTTAAACAAAATGTAATCGAGTTATCTCAAGAACAACAGGAAATCTCATAAGGGCACTGTGTTGCTGCCTCTGTTACAGACTTCTGAGGATCCGATATTTACATTCCTCAGTGCAACCAAAGGATCTCGCATCAGTCATGGCAGCCATAAAGGCCAGTCTAGCCCCGAACTGTTCCTTATGCCAAATTCTTGATGAAACATGCCAGGAAATAAATGGAAAAGTTGGCAATTTGGACAAACTTTGACAAAAAAAAAAAATCCTATGCTGTGTCATCCTTAAAACGGAAATGTTTCTGAAATTCCACACCAGGTCTGGTTAGTTTGCCTTTCTTCCTGCTTATGGTTACCCGTCAAGGACAGTGGACCTATTGAAGTGCTTGTACACATCTTTAGGTGAGATGCAACTGATACTTTAATGCACACAGATTTGTGCAGAAGGTGTTTTTTTTTTGGTGTGTGTGTTTGGTTTGGTTTTGCTACCCTGAAGAAAACCGGTTATAGAACATTTGAACACCCTCTAACCTCTGAGGAAGACCCTCATTCAAAACGCTTCCACATTGAAAATATACCGTTTTGGTTTTGTTGTTGTTCTGCATGCCTTACAGAGGCATGTGTAATGAATGGTTGGAAGATGGCTGGTGACATTTTATAGTTAGACAGCTCAAAACTGGTAATACAGGTTTGTTTTACCCCAAGCTTTATTTTAACATTGTACTAGACAATGAGATTCTTTGGAAAGAGAAAGCTTGCCTACAGTAATAGTTTTTTCCTACAGTGCCTGAGACTATACTAGTAACCAATCACAGTACAGTGTGGTGTTACCTTACTGTACAGTGAAGACTTTCTGCTCTAGTAGGGCCCAAGATTGAACTGACAAGATAGTCTGGAGTTAATCGAAGAAACATTGTCCTAGGTAACACCCCAGCATCAAAAGAGAAACCCTACTGTAAAAATCAGAAGTTTGCAGAGAAAAATAAGTGTGACCTTTTAAGCCCTCAAAAGGGTATAAATATTCAAAGAAAGACTGTTGAATACATGGGTGAGATATATGCAAGCTATATCTCTGCTGGTATTGGTGAATCTGAGGGACAGTTCCTTCAGGATTTTCAATTTAAATGCCCAACTGTTGCCCATTGACTTAATGGAGTGTACTGAAAAGGTCAAAGTTCACAGAACCCTCTAATGCATGTGGGAACATATCTCCAGACTTGGTCTTTTATCTTTCTTGCAAATGCAGCACTAAGTAACCTGTTCAGAATTGCTAACAGGATCCTTTTGTGTATCTTGACAGTCGAATGCTCTCTGTAGGCAGTTTGTCATTTGTTATTAGGAGCTGCTATGATCTGCTACTTTGACCATGCAGATTTAATCCTCTAAACACCTTTTTCCATCTGTGGAGTAGACTGTAAAACACTCAAATAGTCTCACCCTGCTTTTGATGCTGTGTTGAGGTTCAACAATTAAAGTAAATGTATTTTAATTGCATATAACTGCACATATCCCTCTATCTGTATAAATACTCAGGGATGGCTTCAACTTAGGCGATCAACATTATAGGAACTATTACTGTAGTATTTGATTTAATAATTAATCCTATTTGGGTTTGGCACCCTTAAAACTCAAAGGTAGTGAATTCCTAAGTAGATCTAGGTAACAGATTAAAGGGGAACCAGCACAGTTCCTAAAATCATGGTTTTATCCATTTGTATGTGTTGCTAATAATGAATTAGTAAGGTGTATGCAATTGTTCCGGTCCAATACTATCAACTGAAACTGTTAACACTTTACAATTTAAAACTCGTGTTTCAGCATGTATCATGTAATATTTCTTTTATAGCGGAAATACAGTGTAAAAATGACAGAAGCACCAGATTTGTCTTCCCGACAGCAACTTGAGCCATTACTTCATCAAACACTTAAAAATCTCCAGTGTGATCACTGTGAATTATGCAAATTGCTGATTTTTTTCATTTTTTAATGTGGGATTGTTTACTTGCACTAATAATCTCCTCTGTTGTAGGAAATGAGAAAAATAATGATGTTGTGGACAAATCCTGGAACTCTGACATGCCACACATGCTGGTTTTTAACATCTGCCATTATTTGCTTATATGATAGAATCCAACTGGAAAAAGTTAACATACACTAATTGCAACAAAAAAAAAAAAAAAATGTAGGAACCTTGCTAGTCCCCCTTTATGACCTACATCCTTATCAACATTATAGGACTTGGTCTTGCATAGACTATTGCTGCTGGTTTCAGCAGAGCACGCATTTCTCAGCATGGTCACATAAATAGTTTCATGAAATAAAAGGATGCTGATCTATTAAGATACAGGCAGAATGTTACAATGGACAAATTGTTTTCATTGTATCATTAGTTATTGTTTTATTAGTAAGTACTTTCGATTGGCCTTAGACTTTAAACTGGAGTTTGGCTTGTTTATCTGGTATAATAATAATAATTGAAATTATAGTTTTTGAATAAAGTCCTGTTATCTAGTGACCCCCATAACCCACAGCGGTCAAATTCTCTGAAAACAGAACCGTGTTGATATGCAAGTTACCAAAATACTTTAACTAATACGAACTCATATTAGCGGTGAGGTTGATCTGCATGAATTAACCTTGAGGCTGTTTCGTTTTATACAAGATTATAGGTTTATACTCGAGTTTTGACTCGAGCCACAAAACATGAAATAACAAACAAGTATTATGATTACGCTACCCATTCCTACAAATTAGATCTCATATACAACTAGGTTTTATGTAGTTGTGATTTACCTAATTCTTGACTAGTACATGAAATATACTACCTGTGTGGTTTACTGAGATTCAGTTATGTAGACAGTCGATAGTGGGGAGGGCTGGCAGACTGTGTCAACTTGAGGATGGTAGCAAAGCTTCCAGGTTTTTGGTGGAGAAGTTCTGGTTCTGGTTCTGGTTCTGTTCAGTCTTCCTGGCTTTCACCTCCTTGGTTTCTTCTCCCAGGTTGTTCCACTCCACATTGTACCACTCCCCTCCGAATTGCTAATTTTAACTTTCTGTCTTTATACATTTGAGACCGAGATTCTAATCTCTTTCATTCCAAACTTCTGATTGGTCAGGTTTGGGGTAATAAAGTTGAGATTTGAATCAAAGCAGTCTTTGCCATTCCTCTCCCTTGTTTCCTACAGAATGTGTATTGGGGGTGTGATGGGTTAATACATTTTTTTTGTATTAAGTTTTAGTTAAAATTACTTGAGGCATTAATTTTGAACATGACCTAATCTCAGCCATCAAACCACAACCACTAATTTACTTTCACAGCGGGAATTCACCTAAAGGAACACTTGCACAGACTTGAGCAAAAGCCTAATACATATTCATAAACTATACTGAGTATTCAAATGGTTTTAGATTAGAAAATTATTTAACAAAAACTATATCTTAAAGTAGTATATTAGTTGTACATTATTTAGTAGATGGTTTCTCTGTACAATAGGACACACCTAGTAGGTCACATTTGGCAGTTTGCGCTGCCCTCTAATTTTTTTTTTCGTATTGACTGCCTAACAATGCATTCTTTTTTTATGCAGAGTTAATATAACATTATAACAAGATCCTCCTAATGTTAGTTTTTCATGTTAAAATAATTATTTAGCTTCTTTGGTACAGAATACATTCCCCTTCTCTATTAGTTTTTCTGGTTATTTGTTGTAATCCTGGAGTCAAGTCTCTACAAGTTTTCCAAAACCACATGATGCAGACATACTGTACTCAGACAAGAATTCCTTTGCTAATCTTATTAATAGAGTACTTTGCTTTGAGAGTTATATATGATCATCACCTTTGGATTTTTGTGGATTTTGAGGTAATTGTTTTTTGTACTATATTAATTTCCAGATATATTCTTCAGTACAAGTTACAGCATATCTCCCATCTCAAGAGACTGACTCCTTCCAGGAATACTATCGTGTGTGTGTGTGTGTGTGTGTGTGTGTGTGTGTGTTTTTCTGGAAGTGTTTGTATGCATGCAGGATGCCTCTGAGAGACATTGGGAAGGTTTGCCTGAAAAATCTCATCAGTGGAAAACATCCTTTTGTCTAACACCTGCCACCAACTATTAAACTCGGGAGACAAAAAAAAAAAACAAAAAAAAAACATTCTTTAGCATTCCTTGTTATTCAACTTTTGCATATTAAAAGAGGAATTTCACTTCTGATTCCTGCAGGCAAACTGCGAATGCTGGTCAACTTTCAACATGCATCAGCATTTGCTTATGATGGAGGAATTTCACATTGCACTAGTTTAAATTACCACTGCCTTCACATGTTAACCAATTGTTTTTGCTGGATCTATAAAGCAGTTCAGTCCCCAGAGTCTGTAAGCCAGTATTTTATTTTTTTAATTCATACTGTTGTTAATTAATACAAACTAAAGAGCCTCTCTCACTGTATCATTAGTACCCTGAAAACATGAAGTAGGTAGATGCACATATAACAATGACTGTGTTTTCTACTATAATACACTGTATAGCTGGACTTGATAGGCAGTGAGACAAATTGAAGTGGATTAGAGTGGTATTATTTAAATTAATTATGAGTCCTAATGTACATTTTTGTTGTTGTACATTCACATCCTGAAAACGTAATGTTTTTTCATTATTATATGGAGTGTAGTTATGTTTTTTCCATAAACATCAACAATACAACCCATAATTTCTGTGTAAAATAGCCATGTGATGTTGGAGTATTTAAGATTCTAGCAGAGGGGCATGCTACCATGGGCTGAGGAGGGTTCATAGCTCGGGGTGTCATGCCAGGCCAATTGGTGACAAGCTGAATGCTGCGACACAAATCCCTGGGCCACTTTAAAGTCTTTACATCACCCTTTAAATTGCCTTTGATCTGCCTTGACTTCTTAATTAAAGCAGAACGAAAGCTCTTAATTGGAGTGCACTCTGTAGTCCAGGCCTTGTTTGTGAAACCTGGCAACCATTTCTGGCTGCACTGCCTGCTGTCCTCTACAAGCACAGTAAAGTAGTTATGACTGTGCACGAGGCTTGCTTTCTGGCCTTCTTCCACATGTCCTTTTTAAACCGATTTGCACTGATTTTGACCGATTGTCAAAATGCTTTCATAATGAAGAAGGAATAATATAAAATGTTCTTGTTTTTTCTCTTCGTGTCCAATGATCTCTACACAGTATATCATCTTAACACTGGTAACAACTAACTGTCTAGTCCAACAGAGGCATTGCATAGGCTTCCCCACATGGCCATTATAAGCAGATTTAAATAAATAAGCTGTTGTAACAAATAAGTTCAAGGAAAAAGTCATGGTAACTCAAATTGTGATGTAATACTCATTGGACAAAATGTTTAAATATAGTGGAAAATGTAATACTGTTAGGTAAGGTTGATTTAAATTGCTCCAACACAGTGTCTTCCTCTATGTTACCAGAATTCTGCTAAATTCTGCAATACTGAAACCACAGGCAGTTCCCAGTTTTCAGTGGGCAGAACTACAGCATGTGGTGAACTTACAACTGGCAGTGGCTAGCCATCATACTATTTTGTTAATTGAAACCATGCAGAGAAAATGTTCTGGTCCCGCGTTTTTAATGTGGAGATGACCCACTTCACTGACTGTGGCAGGCAGACCCAGGAGCGCAGGACTCCCAGGAGCAGGCGAGGTTTACCTCACTTGGTGCTCAGACATCATGTACCGAACACCTGCAAGGAAGAGTCCTTTTCACTCTTTCTCTCCTGTGGTGTAAACATTTTGGATGAATAAACCACTGCACTCCCTGTTAGGCTACCCCCTAAGCATAGATTTTAATTTGTAGTCCATTTGCAACTTCTTTTCTGGCCACTCTGTTCAATGACCTGCTCCTTTAGTTTGATCTAATAAAATATTTTCTTCACCCATTTTTCCCCTTGGTCCTGACATCTATTGTGACATATTCCATATTTCTGCATTATCACAGATCAAATTAAAAACGTTTAACTTTGTTAGGGCACTGGAAAAAACAAATGGCAACAGACATCATTATATTATATTGTTATTCCTGTTGATTGGAGGATGTCTATTTCCTCATTATTCAATTAATGAAATCATAAGCATTTTATTTTGAACAGAATGAAAGGACTTGGGCTTTTGCCACTTTGTAGAAGATTCCCCCAGTCCTTTAGTGGTTGGATGTAATAATGCTTGTATTTTGAATTTTTTCATGTCACTTTCATCTCCTCAATAAATCATCCTCATGGCGAAGAGTAAATAAAAATGAAATGCAGTTAAGAGTTTCCTACAGCTGCTGAGAGACGTCCAAGCGATTGTTTAGCCTAAAAGCTGAACTCCCTAAATTCCACTGTAGTTTAAAGATTGAAGCCTTTAAACTGCTTTTTTATTTACTGCTAATATTTTCTTCTAGGTATTTGTTTGCACACTCTACCTTCACATGAGTCACTTGGTCTCATTTATGTACTGTATGTATGTGGCATCCCTCTCCTGACATGTGACTGAAAATACAAATACAAAATGTATCTATATGCACTTATGCATAATTCAGAGCAAAACGAGAAGTGTGACTACAATAGGTGTGGGTTTGATGGTCTCACTGCAGCATCACCTGAGAATAGAAACCCTGCTGCATGATAACTGAGCGGTGCAGAGAAAAACGATCCTCACCTGCCCACATTTCCAAAGTAGCTGTTAAATGAAAGCTACAAATTGCGTGGTGTGAATTTGTGTGTGGTGGGGGTGACTGCATATTGCACAACCCACTGTGTCCCAGATCTTCTGACCTGTGTTCAAGAAACATTACCCTTTCTCAGCCAACTGTAAGAACTGTAAGACACACTCGCTTCCTCCTGCAAGATCAAATGGTGTCAAGATGCTCTCGCTGTGCAAAAAAAATTGCCCAGCATCTCTTAAACCACAAATAGTCAGGTTCAGAAGAAATATAGCAGCGCACACCCCTGCGCATAGGCCGACTGGCCATCTGGCAATTCTGTCAAACATTTTTTTTGATTGGTAGGCCGGTCGATTCCCGGTCGTCCTATGTGGATTCCCAGACCGCACTTTTCTGCCCCCCTCCCAAACCTCACTGCGCCAGCACACCCCCCCAGTACAAATGGCCTGCTCAGAACGGGGGGCTGTGCTCAGAAAACTCAGGAGCAGAAAGATCCTGGGCCTCCTTCTTCCTTCCTGTAGCAACAGAGCAGAGCCAGAACCACACAAGCTGCCTTAATGGAGGAATATTATGTCTCTCGTCATAGGCAACTCACTGGGACAATTCTCATGTCCTAAACAGAGTGCAATAAAAGCATTACCCCCTCCTATCAGATCAAAGGATCAATTTAATCATTTAAATGAAATTGTGTTGTGCATGATGTGGATTTTTTTTTTAAACTACTTTGAACATCTAAAAATAATTTCAGGCCAATAAAGCAGCTGATTTTTATAATAAATAAATAAAACATAATGGCCTCTCTGATCATAGAGATGTTATGCTGTAGCACAAAGTACTTAAAATAAATTGCAGAAAGGGGGAACTTAAATTCCTATTCTGTTAAGCTTTTGAATTGATCTTTATTTCAGTGAACCAAAGATGGAATAGTCATCAGGATTATTTAATGTTTCTGCACTACTTAAGGGCTTCATATTAATCACTATGGAGATGGTGTCTTTTTCAGGCAAAACAGGAGCACAGCTGTCTTTGATTGCTTGCTGCGATCTCCCTGGTGTGTCCTTGTGATGTCATAATTGCAGGTAGTTGTGCACCTGCGGTGTTAGAAAAGCCAACATATAATTTTTCCTCTAAGGCAGCGCCTGTATGGATCCCATATCTTTTCAAAACAGCACACACTCATGGATGTACAGTGGGGGAAAAAAGTATTTGATCCCCTGTTGATTTTGTACGTTTGCCCACTGAAAAAGAAATGATCAGTCTATAATTTTAATGGTTGGTGTATTTTAACAGTGAGAGACAGAATAACAACAACAAAAATCCAGAAAAACGCATTTCAAAAAAGTTATACATTGATTTGCATGTTAATGAGGGAATAAGTATTTGACCCCTTCGACTTAGTACTTGGTGGCAAAACCCTTGTTGGCAATCACAGAGATCAGACGTTTCTTGTAGTTGGCCAACAGGTTTGCACACATCTCAGGAGGGATTTTGTCCCACTCCTCTTTGCAGATCCTCTCCAAGTCATTAAGGTTTCGAGGCTGACGTTTGGCAACTCGAACCTTCAGCTCCCTCCACAGATTTTCTATGGGATTAAGGTCTGGAGACTGGCTAGGCCACTCCAGGACCTTAATGTGCTTCTTCTTGAGCCACTCCTTTGTTGCCTTGGCTGTGTGTTTTGGGTCATTGTCATACTGGAATACCCATCCACGACCCTTTTTCAATGCCCTGGCTGAGGGAAGGAGGTTCTCACCCAAGATTTGACGGTACATGGCCCCGTCCATTGTCCCTTTGATGCGGTGCAGTTGTCCTGTCCCCTTAGCAGAAAAACACCCCCAAAGCATAATGTTTCCACCTCCATGTTTGACGGTGGGGATGGTGTTCTTGGGGTCATTCCTCCTCCTCCAAACACGGCGAGTTGAGTTGATGCCAAAGAGCTTGATTTTGGTCTCATCTGACCACAACACTTTCACCCAGTTCTCCTCTGAATCATTCAGATGTTCATTGGCAAACTTCAGATGGGCCTGTACATGTGCTTTCTTGAGCAGGGGGACCTTGCGGGCACTGCAGGATTTCAGTCCTTCACGGCGTAGTGTGTTACCAATTGTTTTCTTGGTGACTATGGTCCCAGCTGCCTTGAGATCATTAACAAGATCCTCCCGTGTAGTTCTGGGCTGATTCCTCACCGTTCTCATGATCATTGAAACTCCACGAGGTGAGATCTTGCATGGAGCCCCAGACCGAGGGAGACTGACAGTTATTTTGTGTTTCTTCCATTTGCGAATAATCGCACCAACTGTTGTCACCTTCTCACCAAGCTGCTTGACGATGGTCTTGTAGCCCATTCCAGCCTTGTGTAGGTCTACAATCTTGTCCCTGACATCCTTGGACAGCTCTTTGGTCTTGGCCATGGTGGAGAGTTTGGAATCTGATTGATTGATTGCTTCTGTGGACAGGTGTCATTTATACAGGTAACGAGCTGAGATTAGGAGCACTCCCTTTAAGAGAGTGCTCCTAATCTCAGCTCGTTACCTGTATAAAAGACACCTGGGAGCCAGAAATCTTGCTGATTGATAGGGACTCAAATACTTATTTCCCTCATTAACATGCAAATCAATTTTTTAACTTTTTTGAAATGCGTTTTTCTGGATTTTTTTGCTGTTATTCTGTCTCTCACTGTTAAGATACACCTACCATTAAAATTATAGACTGATCATTTCTTTGTCAGTGGGCAAACATACAAAATCAACAGGGGATCAAATACTTTTTTCCCTCACTGTATCTCTTAAGCTAGGATACTCTATTCTCTGTTATGTAGTAAGCAGTCGTATTGCTTGTGGTTTATGTACCACAATTCCTATAAAGTCGTGTTTGGTTTGCTGGTTAAAATAGCCATAGAAGCTGGAAGAGCCTCTGATTCAGTTAGTTTTTTCATCAGTATCACTTATTAATGCAAAGTGCTTAGTCTAAGGCACTCATGACATTTTCGGCAATGCATTTTCTCTATTCCGCTCTCATGAACACACCCAGATATTCTAAGTAGTTATTTCCTATCTCCGTGTGGAATGCAAAAAAATCTAAACCCAGTGGCGTGTTATGGCATAGAAAATGTGTGTTCCACAACCAGTCTATCTCCCAGTGTAACTTACTACTGACCTGAATCTTTGCTATCAAGACCGTGGGCCTCTCAGCATTTGGTTTTAGTCAAATTTATCACAAAGGAAAGCAGTGAGGATGTGGGAAAACAAGAAAATACTTTTGTTAGCTGACCAACAATGACCTCTGACCAAACTCCTCAGCTCCGTCACCTAGTTCTGCTTCTGCAACACATACACAATTAACTAGGTGGTTCTAGTATGTATGCCTTTATTTATAACTATAAAACAAATAAAATATACCTACCTGTTTCATGCTGATGTTGTTAACATATACAGGGTCATATTTCAGGGCTAACTAGAAAGCTAAGATTGATCGACCTCTTCGGAAGTTTTATTAAATTATTTCCTACTGCAACACAGACCTGAGTTGTTGTTTTTTTTTTTTTTTTATCTGACTTTATTATTATTATGAGTAGACTTTTTAAGTGGGAGTTTGAATGATATGAGTAAATATTTGCAAAGAGGTCTCGTAGTACATTGCGTACAGTGTGTGTTTTGGATTCCCCAGTAGTTTAATTTGAGTAATGAGAGAACTGTGCCGGATAGAAAGTATTACACTACACAGTGGGTTGTTCTGTTTAAAAGCTACATTCTCCAAGACTAAAGCGGTGCCAGGGCATTCTTATGTCTTGGCATAACTCAGGTTGTGTATGCAATACAATCTAAGGACCACAGAAACCTAGAAAAGGTTTCTACTTATTCTGGAGACATAAATGTTTTTGATTCTGGTTTCTCCTGGCAATTTATTCAAGCTGTATATTGGGAGTGCCCCTCCTCTTCTTTACTGCTGTATTAAAATGTATCCATTTTACAAGCAGTGGTGAAGACAGTGCACAGTAGTTGTATATATAAAATTGTACACCTCATTGGGCAGATTGCACAATTAGGAAAATTGTAGATTGAAAAAAGACCTATCCTCCTTCTCCCCTAAACTGGTTTAGCATTCTTTCTTCCATACCCTGCTATACAATGTGAGAGACACTAGCGACTGTTATGTCCCCCGACATGCAATATCAGTGCAGGTCAAATTCCTGCTGCTGGAAGCTAATTTCTCTCCTAAAGTCCTCAATTCCCCAGTTTGTGGAAATGAGGACAGGACATCCTCATATGTATATTTATATGTGGTGTCTGAAATGTAAGACAGAAATAACTTTAATGGTCTCTCTAACTGACAGTGGATAACTTTGTCTGACTTTTGGCATGTTTTACGGTTAAAACAGTAACACTGAAAAGTGTGACGGGTCTCTCCAGCTTTGTAACTATTTGAATCTAATGAATTGTTGTCAGAAAACAAAACATTCCTAGTAAATGGACAGAGAGTTGCAGAACCCTGGTTGAATATGCAAATGACATGTGTTTTTAAGGTCTGGCGAGCTGATAAGATCTGATGTTTGTCAGGACCCCTATTCATTACACAATGTCTACAGTGTGCCTTCAGAGCTCCTGTACGAAGGTGATATCTTATTGCAGCTGCTTAAGCATGTAGCAATAAGGCTTCTGCACCGGCGATGCTCTTGATAATTACTAATGTATGACTAGCACCTTTAGCCACCGTGACATTTCTTCTGAGAAGCAATGGTTGTGAACCAATTAACTGTAAAAAGAACAGACAAAAAATATACAATAGACAACAGCGTCACATACTAGTTTAAGCAAAATACTGTACTACCGAGAAGGAGGTGAAGCATTACAAAACCCTATGCTTCATGAGAGCATTTATTAGGGATGAAACTAAACGGAAGGTGATTGTGATCCGTCTCACCTTCAGCATCAGCTATCAGAGCAGAACCACACCCCTCTGAGCTGCCCTTCATTCGCTTCTGACTCGTGGGAAAAGACGGCGGCAGTAGTGCTGGGGAGGAGCCTGCCACGCCATTGAGAAGCGATTCGGAGCCCAGGATTTCTTATAGGACTTTTCTAACAAAATGTTTACATTTCTAATCCATGCTGGGGTGATGGACAGGGCTCTGTTGTATAGCATATCATGTACCCCAGGGTCTCTGATGAGGAAATGGACCATGGCCATTTTGTTGTAATACACCTGGCAATTAAACTGGCATCTCCTAAATCTGATTTGTAGTTCACAAGCTTTCCACAGCAGATGTTAAGGTAATCCCGAGCTGTCAGATAAGAGAATCCATCACTTGTTTTATGTTGAAAATCATATTTACATTTTCATGAACCTCCGTGAAAGGTCTTGTTTTCTTGTATGCAATGTTGTTGTTTTTTTTGTTTGTTTTTTTTGTACCATGCTTATCAGATGAGCGGAGGCCTCATTTAATCCCTTTATGGTTGCCAGGACAACAGTGTCACTGTTGATCTCAAGATTAACAAGTGGTTGTTTTTATTTTGTTTGAGTAGGCTAAATTCTTTAAAAAAAAAAAAAAAAAAAACATCTATTGTGAAGAATATTGGACTAAATATAAAAAGCACTACTGTATTCAGAACTGCTTTAGTCAATCTTTATTCTTTATTCTGCTTTAGTCAGACAAGTAATTTTTTAATTTCCACATATCTCAAACATCTATTGGTTTTTGTCTACTTTTCTTCACATCATTTAGTGTATTGTACTGTATATTGCTCCATTAATGAGTTTCCAAATGCATATGAAGTCTAAGGCATCAATAATCATAATCCTAATAAAAATATTATTTAACCATCCTGTATAAACATTTGTTCATCACACAGACTTTTATGGATAGTAGGCAGTATGGGGTTTCTGGTTTATTTCTATAAAGAACGAAAAAGAAAAAACAGCCGTAATGCAATTTTAATGATTTAAACTAAGAGCTTTAAAAGGCCATCACCATCAAAAACTCTTTATTTAATAAAGAACAATGCTGAAGCAGTTTTCCCTTTGTATCCATTTTCTCATTAGCCCGTGTCATTTGCTTTGGGTCTTCATGAAACTGCAGTATCTGTAACTAGAAATGGGGAAACTATTGACCAGCCCAATTACAAAGTAATTGCAAAATGTCACTGAGGTGTCAACATTGTTACAGGAATGCCTTATTCACTTGAAGCCATTTAATAATAAGCTAATTAATTATATTAATTTATATAATTTTATCCTTTTTTCTTTGTCTTGACAGTAACATTAAGTCTAAAAGTACAGCAAAACACTTTTTGAGTGCCAGCAACAATACATTATGTATTGATTTGTTTTTTATTGGCTTTGCAGTGATTTAAAATGCTACAATGGCTTATGTTGTGTCCCACTTAATTCTGTTGCCATTTAAACTTTGATGTATACATGCGTGGCATACATAACAGAACAAATAGACAAAGGCCTAACTTATGAAATGTCCAATTTGAACAACTCCCATATTAAATGTGTGAACATACACTCACCTAAAGGATTATTAGGAACACCATACTAATACTGTGTTTGACCCCCTTTCGCCTTCAGAACTGCCTTAATTCTACGTGGCATTGATTCAACAAGGTGCTGAAAGCATTCTTTAGAAATGTTGGCCCATATTGATAGGATAGCATCTTGCAGTTGATGGAGATTTGTGGGATGCACATCCAGGGCACGAAGCTCCCGTTCCAACACATCCCAAAGATGCTCTATTGGGTTGAGATCTGGTGACTGTGGGGGCCAGTTTAGTACAGTGAACTCATTGTCATGTTCAAGAAACCAATTTGAAATGATTCGACCTTTGTGACATGGTGCATTATCCTGCTGGAAGTAGCCATCAGAGGATGGGTACATGGTGGTCATAAAGGGATGGACATGGTCAGAAACAATGCTCAGGTAGGCCGTGGCATTTAAACGATGCCCAATTGGCACTAAGGGGCCTAAAGTGTGCCAAGAAAACATCCCCCACACCATTACACCACCACCACCAGCCTGCACAGTGGTAACAAGGCATGATGGATCCATGTTCTCATTCTGTTTACGCCAAATTCTGACTCTACCATCTGAATGTCTCAACAGAAATTGAGACTCATCAGACCAGGCAACATTTTTCCAGTCTTCAACTGTCCAATTTTGGTGAGCTTGTGCAAATTGTAGCCTCTTTTTCCTATTTGTAGTGGAGATGAGTGGTACCCGGTGGGGTCTTCTGCTGTTGTAGCCCATCCGCCTCAAGGTTGTACGTGTTGTGGCTTCACAAATGCTTTGCTGAATACCTCGGTTGTAACGAGTGGTTATTTCAGTCAAAGTTGCTCTTCTATCAGCTTGAATCAGTCGGCCCATTCTCCTCTGACCTCTAGCATCAACAAGGCATTTTCGCCCACAGGACTGCCGCATACTGGATGTTTTTCCCTTTTCACACCATTCTTTGTAAACCCTAGAAATGGTTGTGCGTGAAAATCCCAGTAACTGAGCAGATTGTGAAATACTCAGACCGGCCCGTCTGGCACCAACAACCATGCCACGCTCAAAATTGCTTAAATCACCTTTCTTTCCCATTCAGACATTCAGTTTGGAGTTCAGGAGATTGTCTTGACCGGGACCACACCCCTAAATGCATTGAAGCAACTGCCATGTGATTGGTTGGTTAGATAATTGCATTAATGAGAAATTGAACAGGTGTTCCTAATAATCCTTTAGGTGAGTGTATATGGCTAGTGGAGGGAAACTGGAACCCACCCCCCAAGTGATGTAGATACTTCTCTAAAATGAAAGGAGAATTAAAGAGAAGTTGCTTTTTATCAGATAAAACTTAAAACTCCTTCAACAGGCTTCACACAGCCCTGGTGGTTGGTTCCCTTAAATGTGGAGTAGCCAGGCAGACTGGGGGAGAAGCAACAACTGCCCCCCCCCCCCAACCACCACACACACACACACACACAACAATTAATCACATGGTAAATATATTATTGTAAAAAGTAAATGGAAAGATGAAGGTGGTTGCACAGCAGATGCAAGCAGATGTGCTGAGCTCTAATGAATACTTTAGAAACTCTTGATACACGGCTATTCAGGCAGCATTGTTAACAGATACCCAAGGGAACGGTCACAAAGGAAGAAGAAATGGTGAGAGATGATGATAATGGCAGAGACCAAAGGGTTATCTTGTATCCATTGTTCAAGCCTGGAAGTCTCATTCATTTTTTATTACCATGCAATTTTACTGTCAAGATGTGCACGTCTACCGGGGTGATTTGAACTTGCCTGCATTTACACTTCAGATAATCATTGTCCATTTAGGCTAACAACAGTTATGAAGCCATGGGCTAATTTTCTCTATAATTGGGACTGATTACTTTATAGGCGTTATTGACGCATCTCTACCAAGGCATTAGTAATGATGACTGGGTATCTCTGAAGTTATTTCCCCTTGTTCACACGCAGCTCATAGGACTTGACACCACACCTACAATAGCCACTGTAAACCTTTTTGACATCTGATATAATACCTGCTATCTGATATAAGGAGGTTTGAACATTAGGTATCGCTAAAACAGTGAAAATAATATGAGAAGATATTTTCTCCTGATCTATAAGCATGTTGTAAACTGCATCTTCATAACTGTTGCGTACAGTCTAACCGTGTGTGTGTTACGCTAGTGTCTATGTTTTTGATGGATGTTTGGTTCAGTGCTATTTAATGGTCTGCTGAAATGACACCTAAGCCACTGTTTTCCCACATCCTTCCTTTAGGCATTTGTGACAAAATTTGATTTAAAATAATTGAGCCTTGTTTAATTCCCTTCCCCTGAAGCTTAGCAGTTTCTCCAGTAATGTTTTAAAAGTTAGTTTTTTTCCCCCCAAAAAAATATAAACTAGGAGGAGAGTAGTAGTCTCAAAACACAAGGGATGCTGGGACACAGGCAAGTCTGATTTGGCAGTTATGCTCTAACAACCCAGTTAACTTACAGGAAAGTGTCAACTCTTGTGGTAGTAGCCCAGAGCCCAGTGACTGTTCGGCAGAGCAGCAGAAAGGACATGAAGTGACGCCCCAGGCCAAAAATCTCGATGGTAAATCTGTCAAGGAGAAGTCAAGGTGCAGCTGATGTCAAGGGCTCTTTATATTTCTTTCCTCTGGGAGGTGTGATTTGTATTCCTCATATTCCTGATCCATGTTCATTGCACTCCATTTAATTTCAAGAGCTCTGCAATTGGGTGGGTGACAATCCATAACAAGGCTTCCCCAGTAGTGCAGGCAGTGACTCTCTTGAGATTACTGTTCAGCGAGTCTTTCCTGGCTCCTGTTCTCTCAGTGGAACGCAGCAGCTGGTTAACACCCCATAAACAAGGTTGTTGTTTTTCTTCTTTCTTTTTTCCCTCCCTTATATGCAGTTTCATTTTTTTTTTTTTGCAGTAAAAGCACTTGAGCTGCGGTCAAGTTTAGCTTACCCGAACAGAATGTCCTGGGAAGCTCCATGAACCGAATTGTGAATGGTTTAAACATTGAAGTATTTGAATATTACCCCTTTCAGTGTTTAACAGTTAACATGTGAACAGTTAACTCGATAACCGTTCCATTGTTCTCTAGTACTCTTTTGTGGAGTAATACTAGGTCTTGTCTTTTTAACCCCCATTAATTAAAATGTACTGACCATAACCGAATATTTATCATGGCACTGGGCTCATTATACAGATGGGGTCTTTGACATGGGCACACACAAAGGCTGGGATAGGTGTAAGGACTGCAGGTTTATTAGAGTGCTGGGGTGAATCAAAAAAATGAGATATAAATAAAACCAAACAAACGCCTATCTTCCCCCTCCTACACAAATATACTAATGAAAGATAAAAACATGGCAAACGGCAACAAATGCAAATTATAGTCCAACTCCAAAAGCCACAGTTACTTGACCAAGTTTATTTTCTTCTGCTGTTGCTCACTCCCACAAACTGATGTTCTGTATGATTATTTCTCCCAAGGATCACCAAGCTTTAAGAATACAGATCTGTAACCCCTTGTTAGTTGTCATGGCTAGGTTTAAATTTTATCTTTGTTGTTGGTCTCTCTTCTGTGTGCTCTGCCTTGATAATTCGATACAGGAATGTCCTATCTTTCTGAAGGTGCCACGAGAGCTGTGTCATTGGAAGAACAATCCAAGTTCACTAATAATAAGCCCTTCAGATTTCCGAGCCAAAATAGCTACTGAAATTTACAATGAAACGCAAAACCTTGGGTGTTTTTATGGCCTTCTTCCTTTGTTTAATGTCATCATTGCATTTTCAAAGGGAAAAAAAACTAGAAAAATAAAACAAAAGCCTCACAAATGTTAAACCCCAAACTAGTTTCTGATTGGAAAGTTTCAATTCCCAGCCAATGTGTGAGCGTGGTACTGTGTGTATATGACCGTCAGAGAGCACAGCCCTGGCATAACTTGTGGCACCATTACCCGTTGTTCTAGTTCAGGAGCATAAAGAATTAATGTAGTCCACATGGAATGAAATATGAGAAAGTTTGAAGAGAAATGGAGCATGTATTTTCAGTTTCCACCCATTGATGGTGAACCTCCACACCTGCCTCTGGTCAGATTGAACTTTGCTGCTGTTCCCTGCCAATAATGTAAACTTGGATTTGGACAGATCCTGGAAATGGACACTACCTTTGCGCAGGTGTGGAAATAGTTGTTTGCAGGTCTTTTGTCTATGTATTGTTTCTGAGGAGCAATAAAGCAATCTCCCATATTTGAAGACTGGGAGAGGTTTGGCTGTTTAAGTCTAAAGATGCTTGATCCAATGTTATTTATGGCTGTGCAGTATTCTCTTAGTGTAAAATAATTTGCATTATTTTTTATTTGTCCTTCTTTTCAAATGCTGTAATGGTTATCTCAGCATACTGACCTTGTACACCATATTTCACACTGCTGTGAAAGTTTCCGTGTATGGCGTCATCAGTCTGCTCCCCCTGAATAAATTCTCCAGGAAGCGTGTTGTTCAGAACTTTAGTTTTTCAAGGACTTTCACTCCATTCACCTCAACACAACTGTGTGTGTGTGCGTTTATACAGACAAACTCGAATGCAGGCCTCTTGAGAAAACAGGCGGTGCACTACATATTTGAGAGAGGTCAGGTCAGGCAAGTATGATTACACTCTATTTTTAAAGTGCCCCAGAGAATGATACTGGAGAATGTGTCCTGAAAGCCAGTTCAATGGGGACATTGCATAAAAATGGACATACACATTTCAGAAATCGTGAATTGGAGATAGTTGGAGATCATAGAAAGTGTAATACTTATTACCTCTTACACAGTCCCTAAACAAATCTACACCTTTTCCTAGTGATGTTTTGGGGAAGGATATGTAGATATATTAAAAAAAAAAATGAGTAAAGGCTATAAAAGGTGAACATTTTGAAAAGGGGGTGTAGACTTTCTATAGGCACTGTGTAGGTGTGTGTGTGTGTGTGTGTGTGTGTAGGTGTAGGTGTGTGCATTCTTTTGGCTTTGGCCTTTCCCTGTTTTTCTCCCAAACCTGCTCTGAGGAGTGGTTTTCCTGCCATTCTCCACTGTGTGTTCCAACATCCTCTTACCCTCTGGGTTTCACGAGGTCAAACACCTATGAGCTTGTAAACTGGGAGCACAGTGGAGCTCAAAGAAGAAACACAGGGATCTTCAAAGTAGCAAACCTGCCATTATTGTCCTGGGAGCTGCTATCAGTCTATTGCTTTCTGAGGGTGCATGATCTCCCACTGGTTAACTCTGCTGGTGGTGTAGAGCAGTGGTCCCCAAACAGCAGTCTGTAGCACAATCGGAGACGTTTCAACAGCATATTGATGCCTGCACGCCATCATATTAATCTCCAATTAACATTAACAAAATCATGAAGCATTTTGAATTATTTTCTTAATATTGTCAAGTGTTTTGTATTGATATTGAATTTGTATTGGCAATGACTTTTTTTCCCTTTGTATGTTGTATGCAATAAAATGTATATTGGCTGTATAGTTCATATCGTGGTGGTCTGTAATTCTTTAATACCCCGCTGGGCTTCAGTTTGGAAACCTGAGGACTTGTGAGAAAACAAGCGATCAGCACCTGTTTGAAAGCACGCATTTATGTTTTCATCACTTCTGTGCTAGTACAATTGCCAAAGTCATGAAGAGAGTTCATAAACAATAGGCATTTCCAAACGGAGATTGAAATAAAGGAAACAAAACTGCCTGTTCCAATTTTATGCTCTATTTTGGTATAACCTCTGACTTGAATCACAGTTCCACATTTCCTTATGTCTGAAAGGAGAGTGCTGCATATAGTTGAAGGACATCCTTGTATCCTGTATACGCCTTGCTCGAGACAGTAGTGATGTGCCATGCACAGGATGTTGTGGTGTGAATGTGAGAGAAGAAACGGGCAACAGTTGCAATAAATGCCCTGAAAGCCTAGTGATATTGTGGTTGCATTGATAAAAGGCAATCTTTAGCCAAGGCTTGAAAACCTATACAGCCCTTGTCAAGATCTGATGTTCTGAATGTGTCCACAGACCTGAAAGAACTTGTTTTCTTATAATTTCTAACCTTGAACCAGGTAACACATCTCTGCCAGTGCCTGTAAAATGACACCAGTAAAATTTCCCCTGTGGGTTTATTTCCATGCAAAGACATGCTCGTGTAGTCTGCCTATCACCAAGTCACCCTTTTATCCCAGTAGAGGCCTGTACATGAGTATAAATTGAACATGCAAGTGACTGCCAGCTGAATTGGCTTTGCATGCTCAATGTTGTGGGACAATTCTCAGTGTTTTCCCTCCCTCTCTTTTTCTCTAAGGACTCTGAGTTTGTGTGCCTGGAATTCGACGAGGCCAAAGTGACCCAGGTTTTGAAGAAGATGGCGGAGATTGAGGAGAACATCAATGCCATTGCACTCAGCAGTTAATGTTTCAACCGCAGGACACGTTTCCTCTTCCCTTCACACGTCACCGTCCAAGGGACGAAGCATTTGAGAAAATGGAAGCTGAGTGTGTTGTCCTGTAGTTGACCTGTGCTCAGTAACCACCCTTATATCAGCACTAGATTCACAATGGCTTTCTCCCAAACCTAAATATGTGTCTAATATATATAAACCTAAATCATTTGGCTCCCCATTTTTGCCTTATTCCCTTCAGGGCATAACTTGTCCAGTTCCTTTCAGGGAAAAAAAAAACAAAAAACTACATCACCATTTACATGTTTCATAGTCTGTGAATCTACAGTTGCAATACTTAATTTAACTTTCAATTCCTATGAATCTAAAAATGTATATCTGTGGGAGATCAGAGGAATGTGTTTTCCAAAGAGTTTATTTCCCATTTGTGTTCTTAAGAGGAGATCATGCATTGCCATGCCCGTCATATTAGAGATACAATCACATCAGTAAATGTTTATGGGAAGGGATGAGTGGGTGTAGTTTTCCCCACTCTTGCACTTTTGCAGCTTCCCTTCTGTAAACTAAACAGGGAAACTACTCACTTTAACACAAATACTGCACCACTTGAACTCACAGTCACTTTCAGAAGCAGAGCATAAGGGATTTGCAGCAGAGCAGAGATCATTGTTGATGGAAGCCAATATTTACAGCAAAACAAGCACAAATCTGGCCGATGTCATTCACATTGATGTTCTGTAAATTCTTAGTTTATTAGGTCTAATTGGAGATAGTTAGAACTCCAAAGAGAAACATTCAGTTAATACGCTGGGTAAAAAAATCATGTGGTTTCTTTTGCCATCTAGTCATCCTTCATAACTCCACCCTGAGGCTCTGAGAAAGACCAGATGAGCTGTGAGTGTATTTATATAGTGTGTGAGAGAAGCAAAACCTTGTCCTGGAATAAGATCCAGATTTCATATCCTTCAGTCTGTGTTCTGTAGGTGCACAAGTGTGCCGTGTAAGCGTTTGCTTGTCCAAAAACCAAAACTAGCTAATTTGTGGGAAACCCAAGGGCCTTCAAAAAGTTAATTTTCACATTTTTTAAAACAATATTTTCTTTGAACTCTCTTAACCTCTTTCCTTTGGTCCAGAGACGAATTCTACACGTGACCTGAGACAGCACTATGGGTCAGGAGGGTACTTTCAATTTGCATTTATACTCAGTGTGTTGTAGCCAACATTAACAAACATTTATCTTGTATGAACAACATTTAAATGTTACTCCATTTCTGTAAAATTGTGTACTCATGTTTGCTTATGAACCATTATTAAATATAAGGACACCAACAACTATATTTTAAATACATTAAAAACTACAAAAAAGCAGAAGAGAAAGCATTGTCATTATTCAGACTTCAGTGCAATGTGTTTCCCATTGATTCACTCTGTTTATGACTCATATGTAACTGAAAGAGAATTCTAGTTCTCAACTAAAACTGGAAGGGATTCATGTTTGTCCTTTATGGTATGGTACTTCCCCTTCTTCAAACATTTGTCTGTGTCCGTTAGTTATTTTAGTGCCTGTTCTTCACATAGGAGCTTTTTTGGTATTCAGTACGGGTGGCCTGGCGTTTGATGACTTGCAATTATAAGTGAAAACAACTGTGAAAAATGAGCCCCAGTTAAATTCCCAGTGAACCCAGCATCTCTGTAGATAAGGCAAGATGTATTCTTTCAAAGCAAATAAACTGAGCTGAGGACTTTTTATAAGACCTAGTGTGAAAACCTCTTTAAAATGTTATTGAAGCCCACACAGCATGTGTTGACATGTAGGTATCCTTTAAGTGGACCTTGCTCAGGTGAGACCTGCAATATTGTGTTGTATTTTGAATGGATAAGCCTTTTGCCTTAACCTGTAAAATACAGAACTTTCTTGTTGTGAATGCTGACACTTTGTGTTTTGATTGTTGTTTGCTCATCAATCGGAGACACTGGATTGAAATATTGGTTTTCATTTTCAATGCAAAATACCAAAGTAATGCATTGAAACATTATGAGGTTGGACATTGCTTTAGTAGTGTACAGTGTAGTGTAATGTGCATGGAGTTTGTAATGCAGTGTAACTTGCATGTGTTTTATAATTTCTCTTTATCACCCAAAGTTTTCCCTCTGTGTTTAAAGGTCAAGATTGGAGTACAGATTTCTATTTCTATTTCTATTTTTGTACTATATTATTATTCAGGATGTTTTTTTATTATTATTTATTAAACTTTTCTGTTTGAATTCTGTAAGACAGTGCTGTCTCTTTTAGCGTTTGACCTTATTGTGTGGGTGATCCAGTTTTATACCTCCGACTAATGAAAAGGTGCAGCGGACATGTGTGATAAATTGCAGTGCTAGATAGCTCTCCCCTGTAACACCTGAAACTATACATCTGCTCAGCTTGGCTTCCTGTCACTTACGGCACTCTCTTCAAAGTGTTGCATCCTGCTGTGCCTCGCGTATTCAATGGAAAACGAAAGCTGTTGCTTTTTTCAGTCAGAAAGAGACAATGTGTCAGACTGATAATCCTGGTTTTAAAATAAAAATGAATTTAAAAGTCAGGTTTCAGTTTTCTTTTCTTATAAGTTACTTCCATTTGTGCTGGTGTCAGAAGAAAATGTATGTGTTACTGCAGTGATGTCCAGACATTTACCAGCACAACGACCTTTGGTTCTGAGAAATCTAAACAGAAAATGAACTTTGATCACCCTGATAACCCTAATGAAGATGTATTTAGCATGGTTTTCAAAAGGGGCAAGATATGAAGATGGTTTAAAAGTGATTATGCAAGATATTTAAAGTGGTTTGTGTAACCAAAACTCTTAATTTACATATGTAAAGTTGCAGCAGGTGGATTCAAAATCTATGTGATATAAACCCTATAAAGGTATTTAGTGAGTGATCTGAATGAGGTTTTAAAAATTACATTGCAGTAACGTCTGATTTTGCCCTATGTTGAAATCATGCTGCTCGTCTCTTTCTCTCTTTTATAAAAGATCTTGTGATCATTGAGAAATTGAGTGTGATGTTGTGGTGTTGTCTTCTTTCACAAACTGGATTTACTGCATTTCTTTGTAAATTTCACAACTGTGGTGAGTGATATTGTGGATAAGTGTTTTATTTTTTCACTGTCCCCTGTGTTTCTGTGCCATGTGAAATCCTAGTTTATACCTTGTTCAGATCTCATGCCCATGCTATCCACTTGGACTAGGTCATATGATGTCTGAGGTGGGGATGTTTTGTTTTAAATGCCTACCGTTTTACATGTCTTTCAAAAATTGAGCAAATGTATAGTAGGTCTGTCAGAGGTACAGCGGTTGTTGTTGTTTTTTTCCTGGAAGTCTTTATCTGCACATAACAAATTAATGTGTTTCAGTTCTTATATCTCATAGCTGGTATCCACTGCCCATAGTCTCATACTTTCTAAAAGGAACTGTTGGCTAATTACTTGTTAATCATAATCATCTTTTACATCCAGTTTTAATTAATTCATTCTAAGTGAAAACAATTGTGAGATTATCCACACAATACAACCATGTTCTACTGACTAGCCTAATTAAAATATGGCAAAGTAGAATATTATTTATTTATTTAATTATTAATATTAAGTAGAGATACTTTGTCTGCATGTGACTTTTTTTTTCTTGGATATATACACCGATCAGCCATAACATTATGACCACTGACAGGTGAAGTGAATAACACTGATAATCTCGTTATCATGGCACCTGTCAGTGGGTGGGATATATTAGGCTGCAAGTCAACATTTTGTCCTCAAAGTTGATGTGTTAGAAGCAGGAAAAATGGGCAAGCGTAAGGATCTGAGCAACTTTGACAAGGGCCAAATTGTGATGGCTAGACGACTGGGTCAGAGCATCTCCAAAACTGCAGCTCTTGTCAGGTGTTCCCGGTCAGCAGTGGTCAGTACCAATCAAAAGTGGTCCAAGGAAGGAAAAGCGGTGAACCGGCGACAGGGTCATGGGTGGCCAAGGCTCATTGATGCACGTGGGGAGCGAAGGCTGGCCCGTGTGGTCCGATCCAACAGACGAGCTACTGCAGCTCAAATTGCTGAAAAAGTGAATGCTGGTTCTGATAGAAAGGTGTCAGAACACACAGTGCATCGCAGTTTGTTGCGTATGGGGCGGCGTAGCCGCAGACCAGTCAGGGTGCCCTGGACCACGGAGCAATGGAAGAAGGTGGCCTGGTCTGATGAATCACGAGTTCAAGGTGTTGACTTGGCCTCCAAATTCCCAAGATCTCAATCCAATCGAGCATCTGTGGGATGTGCCGGACAAACAAGTTCGATCCATGGAGGCCCCACCTTGCAACTTACAGGACTTAAAGGATCTGCTGCTAACGTCTTGGTGCAAGATACCACAGCACACCTTCAGAGGTCTAGTGGAGTCCATGCCTCGACGGGTCAGGGCTGTTTTGGTGGTAAAAGGGGGACCTACACAATATTAGGCAGGTGGTCATAATGTTATGGCTGATCGGTGTATTATTTTTATGGTAGTATGCAGGCTAATATCAGTTATGGTTTATAACTGAGGTAGTAGTATAATTTAGGTTAGAAGTAGTATGCATCAGTAATAGTATGTATTGTAAGTATGTTAGTAGCTGTATTATAATAGCAGGTGTGTTCATTTGTATTATAGTAAGTTTATTTAAGTATTAAATATGTATACTAACTTCCCTCTCCACTAGGGAACCATTGTTATTTTGTCAAGCAATATACTATAATATGTAAAGGATTAGCAGGCATTGTTTTGCTTGTTTGTTTGAGGTTTTTCTTGTCATTAAAACCACTAGTTTGGGGTTTTCCTTATCTCTTTGATACTTGTACATGTTACGAGTTTAATTATAAGTTTTATTTTTATTTGTTATTCAGTTCATATCAGTAATAATACATGTAATCATAAAGGTGAAATGGTTTTCTTTAAAGGCTGTTTGTAAACATGGCTGTTCTGATCTGGAAAACTGTAACCGCTTTCACTGTGCAGTACGAGCCTGGTTTCTAGGCAACAACTGGAAGTCCGCCCTGTCTGCGTTGTGTGCTGTGAGTTAATATTAAGTTTGTGTTTGTTCACCTTGGCAATAGAGCCCTGTCACGAGGCTTTTATCAGCAAGTTTATTTTTTAGTTTTTTTGTATCTCCATTTTTTCTGTCAGGTCTTCCAGGCTGTAGTGTTTCCCAGGGATATAATTGTCATAAGCAAATAAACAGCTGATCAGAGTGTTCTATATCTGTTCACAGTCCACTGGGGAGACAGGCAGTACTATCACACAGCCCAGCCAGTCTCCACCGTCCAATCAGACATGTTTATTGCTTCTCGTGTGAGTTGCTCGTGGATGGAAAGCATCAGACCATACCACAGATTACATTTCGACCTCGGAAGCTTACCCTGTAAAATCACTTTGAAATGAAAGAGAACCGACATATATAAAAGTCCAGAGAGTTCTTTAAGGAACCCCTGCAAAGCTTGCATTGGACAATCTCCCAGAGATTATCTGAAATACAACGTGCTGTCAAGCTGTCTTTAAAGCGAAAGCCCTTTTCTCCACCGACAATCAGTCTTGAACTGTCAGATAACGTTTCTGAGAGGACAGACTGTTTTCCTGGTTGCTAGGTGCCGATTTTTCAACACTGGAGGGAATTGGATTTATTAATGTGGTGGCTGATGGCCAGCATCCAAGAGGCCTGAAGAGAAAAAAAAAAAAAAAAACTTTCCTGAACCGCGACTGCTCATTCTATCTGTGCCATTGCACTTTACTGTCTCAAGATCTCAGCCCGACATTCAAACAATGTTTCATAAGATACTCCACACTGATCCTGACCCCCTTAGTTGGATCCTGTTTTTCTTGTTTTACCTGTTTTGATGACATCAGTTTGATGTAGAAACTTGCACCTCAATGGGCATAACAATGAAATGGACAAATGCAACTGATATGCCAATTTGAAAGCTAAAAGAAACTGCTTATGTTAAATTACACTTTTGTTGTTCACGGGATGCAAACTAAACAGTTCTGATGGGTATTTATGTTGATGCTGACGCCTTTGAATTGAAGTAAAGAAGACTGGAGGCCGTGCAAAGGGAGTAGTCCAGCATCACTCCTAAAACTGCAGTAATTTCTTATTCAGAAGTCAACATGCACAAAACCTTGTTCCCTGGCTCTTCCTCTGCACTTTGAAACCGCTAATCAACAACCACTGGATGAGCAGCATCACATAATCTTTATATCAAGCTCTTTATATCAATTTACCTCCTCACCATGCTCTATCCTGTACATACAGTCACCACTGCAAATATTATAATGCATTAATGAGAAAGGAAACCATTATGAAACATGTCTGGTTTGGACATAACTGTTAAACCACACTACAGTATTGCACTTTGAGAGGAAGTGTGGTCAAGCTACTTAAAAATGCAGGGATGGGATTCATTGCAAATGTGTGTGTGTGTGTGTGTGTGTGTTTTTGCCAGAAGGGCCACATTTCACAGTTTACCACTACCATGGGATGGGGGAACCAACTCTTTAATTGGTCTTTGTCCCAGTGGAGCTAGGGGTGGAGATGCACTCTGTCCCAAACTTTCATAGTAGTTCCATCCTGCTTTGTTATTCTATCAGCTGGCTGCTGTGCTCCTCACTATCACTGAACGATTGCTCTCGCCCAGGGACCTTCTGTCACCTGTTAAAGAGGCGTGCTCCCCTGAAAGGCTGCCAGATCCATTTAGACAAATTAAGTCCCAAATACAGAGATACAGAGGGGCATGTCTGAAAAGGGAAGATAACAGAAACCGCTTTTTAACGGTAGCAGGCCAACTCGATACTGCTGCATTCTCCACCATTTAGATTAATACAAACAAATCTATCGACGATGTTGTGGATCATGACCCAGAGTACACCCTACGTTCCTTTATTGCTCAGTGCTCCATGCACGACAACATGTTGGCTCCAAATCAATTTGATAACTCCTCGGCCTGCAATTAGCCCCCATGCTGCTACTTGCCACTCTCCCTGAACAAACACTGATGTATTAAAGGCTTTTATCAGACCTTCAATATGTTTAACTGCCACAAATGCATTGTGAGGGTACACAGATCTCAAGTTAATATGGAACCATGACTATGACACTTAACAACCTTTGCAATGCACATTATCCTTGTTTTAAGGTAACATAAGGAGATACAATTACTCTACTTACCACTTACTCTGTGATCCTTATAGTGTGTTGTGCAAATCATTTTTCAGACAAGAACAGCAGGAATATCAAAGATTGGAAGAATCTATTCAGCACATCATCGGATCTAGCTGCTGTTTTCACAAGCTTCATAAAGCCTGTTTATACTCTCAAACATCTAGAGAACAACCAATGACGGGCTGGGCTTGTGTTCTTCTGGGCCTTGGCCTTCAGGCTGCCAATTCTGCGTCAGCTCAGATTAGGACAGGATCCTTGGTGGTCACTTGACCACTCTAGGCGCTTCTTATTCACTGATCCTCTGAAAGAGCACGAGAGAGCACGGACTACATATTTGAAGAATTGTAGATGAGGCTGTTTTGTGTGTCCACTTGTTTTAGAGGTCAAATATTTATACATGCTGATGATTTCCAAGAAAGGGGTATTTTGTGACCTTTTAATGTGGTTTTGTGATAAAAAAGGACAAGTAAATTTTGATGATGATCTTTAATACATCATATAACAAAGGGTTCCATTTATGATCAGGTTTCATGGGAAGTTTGAAGATCTATTCTTACCCTTCTACGTGTTTAACACAGGAATATGTCATAATGATTAAGCTTGTTTTCTTTCATTCTCAATGCAAACTCTTGTTGGGTTGTTATAGTGTCCTATGAGAAACACCACAGAATATACTAGAGAAAAATGTTTATGTACATGGATGGTGTAAGTCATTTCATGTCACAAGAAATATGAATAAACATTGCAATTTCCCTCTCTTGTTAAAGAAGTCTAAAAAACTTTCACTTAATTGTGAAAAACATTTAATATAGGAAAACACACCAATAATAATAACGTTTACTTTTAAATTAGGAATGTATTTTCCCCACAATTCACTTTTACTACTATTGCTTTTTTATGATCTTGGCATATCTCAACTCTGGTGCTCAGCAGTGATATACAAGATAAAATATAGATTGTGGGTTTTACATAAAGGAAGCACTGAATATCTCTTGACTTGGGGTTAAAGAACAGATGTTGTCACACTACCTCCCTTAAGTGCCAGGACATAGCATGAATAGAAAGCAGAAAAGCAAGGATTACTCTACAAACATAAAGATAGGTGACTTAAGTTTAAGTTGTGATCCACCCTTCCACAGCAGAACAAAGTCCACAAAATGGTTACCTATACTGTATGGGCAAAAAATGTGATAATTGTCAGCCACTATTATAATTTTCCAAATACTAATGTTAATTATATAATCATTAGTGTCCTCTGCAGTTTTGTATAATGCTGTGAATACCAATGCCCTGAAGAGAATGCAACTGCGTCCTTTCCGTTGCCATCACCCCCCTGCAGTAATTACACTATTATTTATCCTGTCCTATTTATTTTCTTATTTTTCATTCTATTTTTGTAATCATTCTCTATATTTTAGTCATTTCTGCAGTTCATATAGGAGCACAAAGTACTGATGAACAAGGAGCATGTTCAGATCTCATTAACATTAACTATAATCTGTAATCCCCAAAACAAATATCTCAAACCACTCAATTCAACCTCATCCAGTTGACCTCAGAGCATCAGAATATAAAAAGGGTTTTCAAATGTTGTGACTGAATTTGCATGTCAGTTTTTAAGAGTGGGTTGCTATGAGGAAGGTCAAGCGGTTAAAGATGCATTGGACAAGTTGTAACTTGCACAAGATCTGAGGATGATACAATAATGCAGCCAATCAGAAGTGTTGTTGATGAGTTCCGAGTTATGAATGTAGTGTAAATAAGAAGAGGAGGAAAAAGATACAAGTTCAATAAGAACGCATGGACAAAATCAAGAACACAAAGCCTATATAAACTAAAGGGATCTTGTGGTCATTCAATTCATATGCTACATAATTTGCACTTTCAATACAGCAGGGTAATTAGAATAAACAGGTAAATGTACTCCTATGCCAATCATATTTCTGTTTCATATCAGATAGGCCAACAGAGAAGTGAAGCTCACATATGTTCTTGCTTGTAATTACTGTAAATTAGGGGGAACTAACCTTGCTATTTGAGAAACTGATTCTGGTAATTCAGTGTGACCTGTGGGAAAGGATTTTTATTGTGTGCTGGTGCACCTGCAACAGTTTATTTTGCTTTGTTTATTTATTCATAACTGTTTAATTATCTTTGTTAATTATTAATTTGTTTTAAATGATTGTTTTTCCATGGCCACTATTAATTACAATAAGAAAAAATAAACAAATGATATTGTCACACTTTTGTTGACTTTGTATTGATTTAACGGGTGTCATGAAGTTACAATAATTGAGCATTATTCATGCTAAAACACTACAATATAACGGAAAGCCAATAAGTCAGTCTTCAAAATCCAACTTCTAGTTGACCATAGATCCAAGGAATGCATGTCAAGCAAGGGACATAAATGAATCAACATGGAAAATATACCCTGTCAGTTAACTGTGCACACCCTCCTACTGTTCCCATGCCAAGACGTCCACTGTCTGTAATGAAAAATGGCAAATTAACTAAAGGAAACAAAATAAAAGAAGGCAGATGGCCAAAAGCAGTATGAGATTTTAATTGCTGTTATTATCCATTAACTCTGTCTAAATACATCACATATGTGGCTTAGAGTTATTTTTTGTGGCACTCTAAATACAAGACATACATTAGTCTTGATTGGGGTATTATTGGTAGCAATTAGAAAGAAAAAGATGCTACAAGTTAAGTAGATGCAATCAGATATTTATCAGTTTGCTGTGGGATGTTAAAACCATTTCCTTTGGCATACAAATTGTTTCTACTGTCTTCATCAAAAACAACATAATGTGTAATGGGTTTCCAACACAACATTTTAAATATTTTCTATAGCTACCCATTTCTTTTCTGTATCTATTCAATTGCAATATATACACCGATTAAAACCCAAACCCAGGGAATAACAACTCTTGTGAAATATAAATATGAATACATGACCATTCTATCTAATCCTGGTCCTTGGAGTCCTATAAAGCTCAAGGGAGTAAACAAAAGAAGATGCCACTAAAAAGTTTATGTTCACGTTAATATGGTGAAATGTCAGTGCTGAAGCCATCTCTGCAGAGGGACATCATCAGGGAGATGGCCAGGAGACACCATCACGTTGGCCTTTGTTGGCGTCTGTTTATGTTGGAAATACAAAAACAAACTTCAGGAATATCCCCATGCAAACGCAAACACACACACACAACTAGATTGCTCTGTAAATATCCATATCTATACATACATGGAAATACACACATGCACCTACAATGCAATCTCAAATACTGGCGGCAACTTCATTTAAAGTAGCGGTCAATTAGACTCGGTCACGTGTTGTATTTACTCACGCGAAATCTCCACCCATTAAAAAAAAAACTACGTCACACCTAGAGGAGGAGGTCGGCTCTTTATATGTCACAGAGAGGGTGTTGAGCCACTTTTGCGTGGAGGTGCAGTGGGAATTTCCCTCTCCTTCACAGCGTGGGCATTGGGGGGCAAACCTTTGAGTGAAAGCAGACATGGAAGAGCGCGTCCTGGGGAGCCGGCAGATGGTTTCGCTGCCCTTAAATGAACAGTCAGACGCGTTTCTGTGAGCAGAAAGTGCGCCGAGACAATATCGCAGCTTTGTTTCCAGTGGCCGGGGGGAAAAGACGAGATCGCATCCCCGCCCCGGCTGCACAGACCCGGCTCTCGGCGAGGAAGACGAGGCTGGCTGGACCCGTGTGGACGAGATGACGTGGAGAGCAACATAACTTTAATTTTTTTTTGTGAGCACCTCTAACCTTATGCCACAGGTTTGTGTGTGGAGGACACCCAACTTTTGTTTTCCTGTTTTCCCTTTGGGATGGTTTGGTATATTTGGGGATTTGCCGTTGCTGCGTCTGGGGAATGAGGTGCTAATCGGCTGCTCTTCATAGCACAGCGAGGTGAGTACAAAACAAATAAGTTTGATCATGGCTGTGCTCTCCTTCCAGCTGTCAGGCCGGTCACAGGGTTTGCTTTTAAAATGCTGCACTTTCATGTTTAAAAAATGAACTCCATTGTTGTGATCGATGTATTTTAGCACAATATCTCACTATGTGTAACGTGTGGGAGCGCGCTGTGGATGTGTGGCACAAGACACCTGCGGAAATGATTATGTTCGGGTTCGTGTGGCGCAGATGCCCGCAGTCCTGCGCCGAGCTGCACGATCCCGCCGCTCCCATTGGTGGAGCCGCGCAGGCCTGCGGACGTCTGCGCCGCCAGAAGGCGACCTGTGTACAGCCGCCACTGGAGATAACCTCCTGGTTTACGCAAGCATGTGCTCTGGGAGGCGGCGGTAACCAGTTGTGGAGCTACAGCTGGTTTCTGGAAATAACATTTTTTTTTTAACCCGGCATGAAAACCTGTTGCTCCAGATGCATGTAAAATAATTGCTAATATGCCCAAAGCAAAATGCATTTAAAATGGACTGGACACCTTGGTAAATAATACAGCCTACCTGCGTTTCCTTTGTAAAAGTTCAAACATGACGTGGGTGTACAATGGGGCAAAGTGTATTTGTAGGTGATGATGGATTTATGTGCAGATTTGCGAGCAGACGCTGCAGCTGCTGCCCAGATCACCTACCTGTGCTGCTTTAGCTGGGCTTCACGCCATGTTTGTGTGCGTGTTATCTAACCTCGGCCAAGCAGAGGCGTTTACACAAGTAATACATTAATAGGATTGACCAGGGCTTTCAGTATCCTTGCAGATCATTCAGCATGGGCAGGCATTGGCTTCTTACTATTTATTCCCCAATACATTGATTTAGATAGACACGACAGCTTGTTTTTGGACATAAAAGATATTGGGTCTCTATTTGTACCCTGGGTGGCTTCTTTGGCTAGAGCCACATGTCAGAATAAGGTTCGCCAGTGTAGCTTCATTTCATCTGTAGGGGGAGTTCTTATGTCACTGCTTTGAATATGATATTGCTTTTTTAATTAGTTGAGAAGCAACTCTAGATGTATTGATTTGAATCATTACTCAACATGGCTGTGTAAAACGAGTCTTAAAGCAAACATTGAGCTACCTGTCAACAGTAAGTATAGTGTGAGCAGGTGTTCTTTACAATTCATTGAATAGTAAATGTGCTTCTACTGGGTTCATTCAGGTGAATTTGTAATATCTGGTAACAATGACTTTGTTAAAGAGTCATGTCTGACAAAGGCTTTAAAAAAGAAAAAGTTATCATAGGTTTATGACATCAGGGCTTAAGTGCCTCCTTTATAAATGTTATTATACAGATAATCATATACCAGAAAAGATGGCTTGGGATTGATTTGATTATAGTTTGTATGTGGCCTAGTATCCCCCCACCCCCTCAATCAGTATTTTAAAATTATAGTAAGACAGTAGGCTTATGCCACCTTTATATTTCAGTGGCGTATCTTGCTTCTTTTTTTAACTTTTAGTAGAGAATGATTTGTATAGTTTCGTTTTGGGCAAAACTCAGTGCCTGACACGTGTTCATGTGTCATGTGAAAGATGATCACTTAATGGAAAGAAACCGTGTCCTCTGTGGTTAACCCCTCTTTTCTTCTATAAAGCAGCCCCACCTCCATTCTTTTTTTGTATTGTCATCTGTATTAAATGTGGGCTTTTCACTTCAACTGTTAAGAAACATCTCTGGAGTTCCTCATCCCAATAAGATGTTCTCCCTATCCACTCATGATGTCCCCAAACACATGGTTATCATGTGAAATAATCTGTTGCCAGTGTGAAAATATATTTTAACACATTGGAGTAAAGTGATACTATGCTGTTTATAGTTTATACTTTGATTAATTTTCCATAGAATCAGCCAACTTCTTTTTCCAATGTGTTTGGGCAAAACAATTTGTGACCTAAAACCATATTACTACTGTAGCTAGTAGCGGCACATTTGTTTTGTGTAGTGTTTGGGTTTTAAAGCTTTTTTTTTAGAGATTTTGTTATGGCATATGGTGAAAGGTGACAAGTATATTAACCTAGGTCTTTAAGATTGTATTTAGTACATTGAAAAGTATGTCACAGGGTTGTACATTATATCTTGTTACCTTTTTATATGTAGTAGGCTTTTATCACAATCTAATTTGGACAAGTTGGACACAGTGTGGTGTTTGGTTACAGTATGTTTATCCTTGAATGTCTTAATGGAACCAAGGTCTGAGAACAAGTAACGCCATTTACTCAATGTGTTAAAAAAAAAAAAAAAAAATCCCTCTGTAACCCCTTTTTAAAAAAAAAAGTGTGAAAAGAAACCACAATAAAACAGGATCACATGTTTTCTATATATTAATATTTAAAATAGATTAGCCTATATATGTACAAACAAAAAAGTGTGATGCAAGCCATCTAAGACTTGCCTAAATGTTTTGCTCATGAGGTCAGTGCATGACGTCTCTGACAAGTGTCTAAAGGGCAGGTACACAAATCACTTTACCACAGATGCATACTATTTGTCTGTCCTCTGGCCTCTGACTGAAAAAGTTGTGCTGCTATTCATAAGACGTCCGTCATAATTTTTTCCAGGAAACGCAGTCCATTTAACACTTAATTCTTATAGCGGACTGCTGCAGACTTATTTCTGTTATTATAGTCCCTGGAGGCAATTCGTTATTTATCTCTGGGCAGTACTTCTCTGGAGCAATTTCTCTATTGAAGTGGAGTATTCTTTGAAAAGTGTCTGAGGCATCTTGTTTATATATATATATATATATATATATATATATTTTTATAATAACGTGACTACTGTTTTGAATTGTAAACAGTCCAATATGTGTAATTGACTTGCATTTCCATGGAAGTGTGATTAGTGTAGAATGAAAAATAAAATAATCGGTACACCTAGCTTTAAGACTCATGGTCAGTCACTCCATTCTGTGATGAGAATCGGGATGCTAATATTGTCTGCAAGAACAGTTTATACTAAAACTTTTTCAAGGTTTACCACATCAGTGTAAAATGTGGTTTCCCAAAGTGCGGCCCTTGAGGATGTTTGGAGCAGCCCCCCAAAGCCAACCTTCAACCCCCCCCCTTTTCTGAACCTTCACTATATTTATCCTTTCTGAAAATGTTCGGTTACAAATTGCACATGTTCATAAATGTTCCCCAACAGAAATGTATAGGAAATTAAATTAAATAAAAAGGTATGGTTTGGGACATATTTAATTGTAATTGGTGGTTCATTTTCTCCCATCCCATGTGAATTTCCAGAGGCTGCAAGACATTGGGAGCCTATTTGCAGCAGCTGTTTAAATATGTTGCTTTGAAAAACATTGAAATCAACATAGTGTAGCCTTCGTCTCACAAGTTTTAAAATACTCTTCATGTTGTACAACCCAAGTAAGTTTTCATGCGATGTGAGAAGTCCTGCAACTCTTGTGTTTGTTTAAGGTCTTTCAATAAAACCAGAAACCAATATGATTAGGATGATGAAGTGCTCTCAAACTTGTTGACATTGCCAATCTTTTTTACCACTTAAGACTACTCTGTATCAGTTTGATCTTGCATAAGACCACTTTAAGTAACCTTACCAACTTAAATCTGTAATGGAAGTACACTGCTGACCAGTGATGATAGCTTGTGACCTTATTGCTGGGGGGATATTTTCCTATCTAGAACAACTCCTTAGTTGTCCTAAAAGTCTAGTCTGGTGCAATTATGTATGGTTAGCACTGCTATTGTTTTACAGCCAATTCTCCTATGCCTACCCCACCCTGCAGCACATACCTAAGATTTAACTGTATTGTGTCTGCATTTGTTGGCTCATTGTACTAGGATTTTTAGGATCTGTTAACATATATACATATTAGTAATAATTGGGGCTCAATCCAAGTTGCTGTTGCTGGTTATAAATTGCAGGTAGTGTACCAGGCTGCGACAGAGCCGTCATGTAGAATTAGGAATCGGTCTCCTGAGTGTTCCCTAATCCTGTTTCCTAAATTTGACGACTAACACCTCTAAAATCCTGTGCTAATGCTGCATATGATGGCGTTGCACTACAACACAAAAGATCTGTAACTCGAACATAGTTATTTCAGTTGCATGTGTTCCTCCAGCTGGCAGTTCACTTTTTAAAACTGTCTGTTTTCATGGCTACTTATTTCTTAAGCATTATGTTGACTGGCCTTTTGTTTATTTCTTAAAGTTGCTTGTAGAGTTTGGCTCACCGCCTAAAAAAAGACAATAGATTACACTTTGACTCGACTTTCTCAACATTTATTCAAGTGGCACGGTTCCTGGGATTGCTTTGAACTGTGAACTTCTACAGATTACATTTCCTAGTGGATGTTAGTCCTTTGTGGAAAGAGGTGGAGGTACAGGACACTCTGTACAAACACTAAATATTCTGACTGTGGTCGGAATATTTTAAGGAGAGGGAATCATTAGTGACTGTGTAATGCATGACCGAATAACTTTGAGGAAAGACTGATTTGTACATATTAATGGGCCCCAATGGAAAGCGGTCTTGAATGTAGGAAGCATTTGTAAAACATTTTTTCAAGTAGCTTACACTTGTTGTCCACATAGATTGTTCACAGGGAGTGTTTTCCCAGAAAAGCTTGCTGTGACAATTACTCGTATATTAAAATTATGTAATTTAATTAGTGTGTATGTGTGCATATAACAATGTTCCCATGATTCCAAATTGAAAACAATGCTGATTTAAAATGAGGCAAAGTAATTCTGTATATTACCAGGTAAGGAGTAAATTAACAAAACTACAAAGTCAAATGCTATTGTTCTTGAACCCTCCAAAATTGTGCCAGTGCAATAAAAGCATAGGATACATTTTATGACTTCAACTATGGGCTAGACCAAATCAAAACTTTGAGCTACATGGGAATCATAAATTACAGACGAGCACACATTCATCACACGCACAGATAATCAGGCTTCGCAACCTAAACATATTGGGTTCATTTAAGCTTCTATTTTGTTTTCAAGATCAAATCAAGAAAATTAATGTCTATAGCAAGTCAAGAATTTAGCAGCCATACAGATCTAGTGTAGGCCAGGTGACACTACTTGGTCAAACCAGAACCCTACCCCCATTAATCCTGCTGTACACAGCCTGACTGAAACTGAGCTGACTCCGTTCAACACCACTGATCGTATGCAGTCAGTATCAGTTTTACGCAAAGACTGGTTTAGATAAGTGTCAACCAATGGCAAAGCAGGTGTATGACATGAATTGCGGTGAAGGTTGCTGAATTTTGGATGAAGGAACACAGACCAACTAGCAGAAATGTGGTCTAATATCCAGTTGTACCGAGTTTTGTTCAGTCTTCACAGTGTGCGGCACCCAGTCGGGAAAACCTACTTGTAATGACTGATCCAAACTAAGCACATCTGATCGTGGATTTGAAGTGGGTTGAGTGGAGTCTGGTCGGCTTCAGCCGGGCTGTGTGCTGCAGGCTTTACAATCTTTTATTGTTCTGGTCTAATGCTCACCCTCTGAGCCAGGCTTACAATGTGTTGCTTCCCCTGTGGTGCCTGCCTGTCTACCAGTCCCAGAGCTTGTTTCAGTTATAGGTGACAAGAAGCTAATGATTGTATAGTGGCCTGTGACCATACTGTTGTCACATCCATTCTCAGCAGTACTCTGCTCACAAAAGATGGCAAGGAAAGTTGGCCACCCTTGTAAACTATCTGGCTGTGCTACTGTATCAATGAAAAACATACAGCTGCTTCTTAGCTGTTGTTTCTACAGTTTTGTTTTGCTTTGCTTTCCCAAATGTTGTATAAATAAGAAATCTATAGAAACATTCAGAATTTGGCAGAAGTCCTGAAACTTCAGTTTGCAAATCTACTTAACAAACGGAGAGCTTCAGTAGGGCTTATTTAGCGTCTGAATGAAATGTCCTTGAAATGCTTAATCAAGGACGCATTTAGATGGCTTCTCATCGCCTGCTGCATGTAAGTTGAACGCCCACATTTTCTAAGAACTACCTTGCTCTGGTTTATATTGAGATTTTGTGAGAGGCAAGGATTTTAAAGTAAGGTTGCTTCTTTAGGAGGCAACTAAACCTGCATCATTTCAAGAATTTCTGCCAGTGGCTGTGGTAATCCTCCCTCCCCTCTACCTCTCAAAGAAAATCTCCTTACTCTTACCACTTTTTGTTAGGTGTCAATTTATCAAGCGTTCAGGTTTTTTTTTTTTTTTTTCTTTCCCCTCCTCTACAGGAGTATTCTGTGCAGCACCATTGAAATGTATAGGAACTTTGCACCTTGTGAAGGAGGGCTGTGAACATCTTCCCATGCCATCCCATTATAAAGATGGAGAATTATGCAGATTAAGCTGCATGCAGGTGCAATTTGTGAACGGCCCTGTGCTAGGAAGTACTAAACTGAATTGGCTCATCTATGAGTAGGCTAAGCTATTTGTGTTATTCCGACCACCACAATCTGTAATGAAGTCATCTTTAAGTATTTGGTTTTCGAGTGTGAAAATGGTTACATGCAGGTTTCTACATTTTCATATATCCTGTACAACCTTTTATATATGCACGACCTTTCCAAATGAAAATGCAAAGCCTTTAAGGCTTTAAGGCCTTTATGTACAATGGCACTCCATTACATCTGTGCAATTCTAACCAATTTAAAAGCAGTGGTGTTGGCAGTGGATATGAATGAACAATGGTAATTGTTAAATTTAATGTTATAATGGAGTCTTGCGTTACTTGCTGACAGTTTGTATTCAGCTGTGCTATCTCCCTGTGTCACTGACTTTCCATTGGAAGTGCCAGACTGTAGCTGTGATTGGGGCCTTTGTTGCTCAAGATATACTAGTTGAAGTTCAGCAATGTAACACTGGCTATGGCAGATTTCTGTGCTGAAGTGCAAATGGCTTTGCAGCTGCAGAGGGGAGAACGAAGAACCCTTTGCGTTATCGGCCTCAATCCTGACGTTTCCAGATTGTTCTGAACAAAAGTTGTTTGATCTCTCGTCCCCATTCGTGTGCTTATTGGCTTAGCACAAGGCAGTGAAAGGAATGGCAGGCTGTGCGGCCTTTGCAAATCCTTCCTTTCTTTATTCTACCTTGAGTTTTCTGCGACATCGGAGTGACCTGGGGACTGTAACTCCCTTGGTTTACTTTCTCCACTAACGGATGTTGAATAAAGGCTTTAATCTGAATAGACATTTGTGTGTTCAACCCAAGCCAAATTCGCTTTCTTGTTGAACTGAAGTATTTTTGTTCTCCTTTGTCCAGGTAAAAAAAAAAGTACTTGAGTTCAGCATTCCACCCCCCCCCCCCCCCGCCGACAACTCCTCAAAATGGGTTAATGTGCTTCGGACTGGAGGGCATTGGAGACCAACCCCTGGAGACGACTGACGCATTCATTATTTTTGTGACTAAGTGCTGACAGGTAAAAATGACCAGTAGACTCCTATGTGGTTGCAGGGAGTGGATCCTGTGTCCCTATATAACAGCTTGCATGTCTTCATGGCTGCATCTGCATGAATGTTTTAAATCCTCATAGTGTGCACAATTAGAGCAAACCACTGATTATGCAACTCAGTGTTTTCCCCTCCAGGATTTGTTTGATGGCATGTGACCTGAAATGGTTATTTTCATAGAGGTTATTAAAAAAAGTAGGGGGGTGGGGGGTGGTGTTTCATTCCCTGATATCTGGTAGTTAGAGACCATTTTACCTTTCTCTGGCTTCTGAGTAACTGTGTTATCCAGGTGGGGGACCATAGAGAGTTTAGAGGTAGGTGTTTACTAATCATTTATGAATATCCTTTCCCCTCAATGAATCCCTTGTATTTTCTTGTTTGAGCGTGTTGCATTGTGTCTAGCTTTGCTTCATTTTAACCTTTTTAATCCACTAAAATGCAATATCATTCCTCTAATCTGTGACTTTTTTTTTTCACCAACCTTCTGTCAGGATGTTGGGTTAGTTCCTCAGGGCGTGTGCACACACCACATGATTGTACAGTTTCTTAAATGAGCATTTGAGGATTTCCTGTTCCAACTTGTCCCACATTTGCTTGTTTTTTAATTTTATATTCAAATGTGTTTAAGATAAAACAGCCTCTTATTCAAAACGATTGACCACATTCCAACCCAAACTTATTCACATATATATTACTTATCACAATACTGTTGAGTATTTTTGTGGGGGAAACATAGTCATGGTGGTGTCTCAGATTTGCTTGGGGGTGCTAGCGGTAGTAAATGAGAGCAGGGGGTGCAGCCATGGTGATTGAGAGAGGGGGACAGAGTCAAGAGCAAGGGTGCTTGTTTGGAAAAAAAAAAATAACAGTATGTCTGTATACCGTAAAACATCAATTAAACGCACCCGGATTTTATTCCAAATAACTGCAAGAAGCCCCGCCGTCAATTGGAGACTGGCGTTTGTATTGAACATTCATAAATAGACATCGCGGACTCATGCAGAGTAAGAAGAGCCTGGAAATATTGCTTCATTGTAGAAGTAGGCTAATAGGCCAGACTTATGTATTTTTTAAATTATTTTTTAATTTGTTTTCCAAAGATGCAAACAAATCACATTCAATGTATGGTGAACTATATATATATATATATATATATATATATATATATACACACATTAGTTAGTTAGTTAGATATATATATAGATGTGTGTGTTAAAGTGAGAAATTAATAAACACGTGATTGTTTTTTTTTTATATATATATGGTATATATAGTTACTGAAAACGAGAGATGCAAAAACTAAAAATAAGTTTATGTAAATATGTTGTGGAAGGGTCTTTCATCTTTAGAAACTGTATCAATTTCCCTTTTAATTATTTATAAAACATTGTCAAGTAACCTGGTGTTTATTAGAGATGGGCTTTTGTTTACATGATTATGGCGACTATTGGAGACCCGGCGAGTATTGGAAATAGGCCATAGCTGTGGGAAACCCTACTGTCACAATACAGAAACCACTTTACTTACTGGGAAGCCTTAACTTTTGTTTGAATGGGTGTTAAAAGTATTCACCTTATTTCAGTTCTAGGTAATGCTGATTAAAGGACGAGATGATCACTATCTGTTAAAACGGGAATCCCCTGAAGACTATTTCCGATTTCCAGAATTTCCTACAAGGCAATTGTTCAGTAACAAATTGCAATTTGTTTCTAGCATTTTGATCTGACCAGTTTTGCTAACTAAAAGGCCACTAAAGTGACTATAGAGCAAATTCCCCTAGGTTTTTTCCCACCCCATGAGGGTGACTTCCATATATATAAAATGTTTTTTTTCTTGTTTTTACAATTTCTTTTTTTGTGTGCCTATTCTGCATTTAGTGATGTTATATTGCAGTCTGTAATTAATGTCATGAGTGAGTGGAATAGAGAGCACATGGTGCCCGCTTAGCACTGGAAAAAGTTTGTCTAAGAAAAATGTGCATATTTATTTCAAGGCACCCAGGATTAAATTAGCCTCGAGCAACATAAACCTAGCTTCCACAGAACAGGCAGGGCATGGAATTCAGTATCCTGTTCTAGTTGGTGTCAAAGCTAATTTCTGTGCTTTTTCTTCCCAGAAAAACGAGATGAAGAAGGTGAAGGTGAAGGTGGTGGGTATTATGATGATGGTGAATTTCTTCATTTACATTGTGGTGGAAGTCTCCAGGAGTGGAGGCCAGGACAAAAGCAGCAGTAGTAAAGTGCACATTCCAGCCAAGAGGTTTTGGAAGAAACCTGTCCCCTTTGACGCGTACTGGAACCGCGAGCAACAGACTCTGGACTATATCCACAACCCCATCCTGGCTGTGCTGAATGGAAGCATCAGCAGTTTTCTGGATAGTGTGTCCAGCACCACCACCACCGCCAATGGCAGCTCCCTGAACGGCTGCGACCCTGATATCAGTGTCACGACCCAAGTGAAGGACTACAACTCCCTCCCAGAGCGCTTCAAAGACTTCCTTCTGTATATGAAGTGCAGGACGTATCCCATGGTGGTGAACCAACCACACAAGTGCAAGGACCACCCTTTCCTTCTGCTGGCCGTGAAATCCCTGGCTCCTCACTTCGATAGGAGGCAGGCCATCCGTGAGTCTTGGGGGAAGGCTGGTAAACTGGGGAACATGACGGTGACCACTGTGTTTCTGCTGGGCAATGCGACGGCGGTGGACCACTTCCCCAACCTTTCCAAAATGCTGGAGTATGAGAGCAAGATGTATGGGGACATCCTGATGTGGGACTACAGGGACTCCTTTTTCAACCTGACAATCAAGGAAGTCCTGTTCCTGCAGTGGGTCAATGAGTACTGCTCTAAGGCACAGTTTGTGTTTAAGGGGGACGATGACGTTTTTGTGAACACCTATCGCATCCTGGAATACTTGAAGGGCTTGCAACACCCAAAATCCAAAGATTTGTTCATCGGGGATGTCATCACAAATGCGGGACCTCACCGGGACAAGAAGCTGAAGTACTTCATTCCAGAGAGCATTTTTGTGGGACCGTACCCACCCTACGCTGGCGGCGGAGGCTTCCTCTACTCGGGAAGCCTGGCACTGAGGCTGTATAACATGTCCCAGCAAGTGTCACTGTATCCCATCGATGACGTCTATACAGGCATGTGCCTTAAGAAACTTGGTCTCGTCCCAGAGAAGCACAAAGGTTTCAGGACTTTTGATATTGAGGAGAAGTACAGAAATAATCCTTGTGCTTATAAAGGCTTGATGCTTGTTCACAGCAGAACTCCTCAAGAAATGATCAAAATATGGTCATGGCTTAATGACCCAGAATTAAACTGTCAGTGATGTCAGTGATGTCAGTGATGTCAGTGATGTCAGTGATGTCAGTGATGTCAGTGATGTCAGTGATGTCAGTGTGTGCCTGACTTGCAGAGGGTCTGAGAATGTGTGACCCAACATTTTGATTTTCTGTCATTCCCAAAAAATTGCTCCACAGTTGAAGCTGTTTATTTAAATTTCCTATATTAAATTAAAATGATATCTAAAAAATATCTATTTATTATATAAAAAAACTGGCCCATATTTTGAAAACAAATTGCAAAGTGCAGCATTTTATAAAATCTATACTAGATCTATATATATATATATATTTTTTTTTTTATCATTTGGGCACATTTACTTCCTTTTGAAAAAGCCAGTTCAAATGCTGGATTTAATTTGAGCATATTTTTGCAACTGTGGTGCATTGTAACAATTAATTGCAGGGAGTGTGAGTGTAGGGGTGAGCTTGAAGAACACAGTTGCTTATGTAACAGCATAAATACCATGGAAAGATGTGACCACCCCAAGAAAAGTTTGTTTTGGGACTGTTCCTATAAGAGCTTCTAGTGAATGCTTTTTTTTTTTTTTTTTTTAATCTAGTATTGCCAGAATCTTCTGTATGGTAAAAAATAAGTGACATTGGTTGAATGATGTGTCTGTTTTGTTTGTTATACCTGTCTTGGTTAAAGGCATTTGCCTGTTGTGCATCACATTTAAATTAAGCAAACCCATCTTTTTATACTCATGATGGATTGTCATGTGATTGCATTCGAACTGAAATCTCTAAACATTTTTCATGTTTTATCATCAGAGCTAGTAGAAATGTGTTTAATCTACTAGAGAGGTGAATATTTTGTAAAGAATAAAAAAAAAAAAATGCAAAAATGCTGCTTTAATAAAATTTAAGAATGTCAGGCGTTAAGATGTTCTGAAAACAGGATCCTTAAATATACATTTTATAAACATTAATATTCTGCAGAATATTAATGAGCACAAAAACAGTATTAAAATTCTTAACACAGACTTACTGAATTAAACCTGTATTGCAAGTTCTCTGCTGAAAGTTTCTTCTAAACATGGTTTTATGTTCATGTTTTTACATTTCACCCCAAAAACAACTAACATTCTCAATGCAAGGGTGAGATTGTGCTTCACATTGGGCACATCAACAAGCATTTAAGTGGAAGAATTAGTCAATTTGCAATGTTGGGTTGTAAGAGGGCAGAGTTCATTCATACATTTTGGAAAAAAACAAGCAAGTTGGGGAACATTCAGTTTTGGAGGAACCCTGGCACATAGGAAAACTATGCATTAGACTATGATGGCATTTTGAAAATAAACCACTAAATTTAATTCAAGAGATTCCAAAGCCATTGCATGTCATTTGGTTATTTTGAGGGGTTAGCCCTCAGTTTCTTATTTTTCCTCCATAATGTTTCCTACATATTTCTGTGAAATACTCATGGCCAGAATGAGGCCGAAAACATGGGGTTTATCAGAGCTGGTCTTCGTGTAAGGAATGAATAAGTCTTAACATGAGGGTTTCTCATTGGAAGATTGTTATAAGGTTATATATTAGGATGAATTGCATGGAGCAAGGGTGGAAGGAAGGAAATGGAAGGCACCTTTGCTTTGGAAATATTTAATTGGGAAAAATGTTGTTGGATAATGTCCCACTTTTTCACAGAGCCCCCTACTGGGGAGGGGAGAAATACCCATAACTATCTAGAGATTATGTGCAAGTGGTAAAAATTGATGTTTTATAGAATAGTGTCGGGAATGAAATCCGATGATCAGTTCAGGGGCTGGATACATTTCAGTAGGTTTACAAGGCTGGCAGAAACTTGATGGTGAATGAAAAGTATTTTATGTTTAAACCAATATGCAATTAAAGAGTTATATCTATGAAGTGAAAGCCCATCTGTTTTCATACACTTGCAGTAGAGAATATCCTTATCATGTTGCTGAAAAGGCAAATCAGTTCATGCATAGTTCAGACAGGATCACGGGTCCTTAATTTATTTCAGCATTTTGAAGGACAATGTTCCAAATTCATTGCAGGCCCCATAATACAATTAGCCTCTTAAATTATATGGTTTATTAAGAGGTCATAATATATCCGACTGTCATAGTGGTTACAATGTGCTCTATTAATCTAGAATAAAACTGAAAGGTACTAGAAAATAGGATTGCATTCCTTAAAATCACACACCAGTATTTGTTCTCTACTCACGTGACTTGAACTCAGTTTTCCTTATGCAATTAGTAGAAGTTTTGTAATCCTAATTATTTCTACATGATCATTTCTGTTGGGTCAAGTTAGCTATATATTGGTATGCATAGAAACCAATTGAAATCCAGTTAAGTCTCATTGTGTCTTTTTGTATTTTTACCTTTTTACTAAAGAGATTTTGCATTTGAACCAATGACTCCTTAAAGGTGGGTTGCTATGAACCAGCATTTGTTTTCTTCATGTTTTGAAAGTTTTTGTTTTTCTCCCATATTTTGATAGTTGCTCTTGAACATAAAGGATCGCCTGGTTAGAAGCAGAAAAACATCCAGGTTGTCCCATGTCAATTTTGTCTTTGTGTTACGAAAATTCACACTGGATTATCCTTAAAATAAATAAATGCATCCGTTATCTTGACTAATTCACAATGGATGAGGACTTTTAAGATGGTTTCATGTGTTTATATTGTTATGCAATGGTAAATGGAGGGAGTTTTCACCCCTGGTCTGTGTGTAAGTGTGTTGTTGTGGATGGGGTGGTTGCTTAGGTTTGCATTTCATACCCTTGGTGCCTTTTTAAATAGTTCTTGAAAAAAAGAATGTTCGATCTACCCTTTGCATTTTATTCATGCATGCATCTACATTATCTCTGCCCCCCCCCCCACTCACATAGTAGCTTCCAGGTGTATCTTCGCAACCTGCTTCACTGTCTACTGAGCATATCAGCGGGTAGCAAATGCACAAACTTAAACGGGTATTCAAACAAGAACCAAAGGTGATATTTTGGTGATTAAAGTACACACTTTGCGCTGATGCTTTTTTTTTTCCCTACAAAAATATTCTTTTGTGTTTGCTTTCAGTTGTAGTTGACTGTGTCAGTGTTCTGTGCATCTGTTCAGAAGTGCCTGCTTATTTATTGTTAATTGTTCAATGCCATTCTGTATTTGTCTCTCGGACTGTATATATTGTCAGTGTGGATCTTTTTTTTTTTATATATATATATATATATGATCTGTGTATAGTGGGTTCCAAGAAAATAGTTGATGCACAAAGATGTTCAATAGGTTGGGTGTTGGAAGTTTTGTGAACATGAGTGTCAGTATCTGTTAATAAAATGTATTTAAATGTTTTATGCACCTTTTATTCTCCTTTCTTTATTTAAGCCTAAAATGTATGATCTATTCACTTCTAGAAAGACAAGAATACCATTATTTATTGAATGTTTATTTTATTTTATATATAATTGTGTTCATCGGATGCACTTTTAGACCTGTAGTGACAAAAGTACACAACCTATGGAACCAATTTAAATTAAATCAGTCACCATCTGACTGACACATATTTATTACTCTGCTGCTTTTCCAGTTTAAATTTCACACAGGCTGGATATAACTGTAGTGGCAAAGCTGGTAATAAAATTTAAAGTGCTGAAGTTCTCCACCTCACAAGCAGGGATGGTGGATAAGTGACTGGGAAAGCGTGGGAGTTTACTGGTTGTAGAATATCTGAGAATAGCTTTAATTTAAGGACAGGCCACCTGGAAATTGTTGCCAATTAGAACTGATGCACTGTATTTTAAGTCTGAATAAAATTAACTCTTACACACCAGAGATCCTCCTTTTTCATCATGTGTGTTGGTTTGTTTCTTCATGTTCTGAACTGGATCCAGAAGGGTTAACCCTTTTCTTCATTATTTTTTTTTAAGTGGGATTGTTGGGTGAATGAGTATAATTATAAAGAGATTATAGTTTAAATGGTCCTAAATACAGTAGGTGGGATGTAAAAGGCCTTCCTGTGTGGTGTAACTGCAACCCCTCTGTTAGTAAAGCTGCAATGGATCAGATTAAGAGAACTGACTTTTTACTTCACTGTGATTGCAGGGTGTTTTCAACCCTGTGAACCTGAATTCAATTCAGTGTGGCTGTACTCTGTAGCAAATGCTGAAGAGGTTTCCGCTGATTTAAAAGCAAAGTTATTTCTTCGTAGATGACGTTGTCCAGGGTGACTTACAAAATATAAGAGCAATAATACAGTGCAATTCAAGGCATAATACATTTTATAAATTCAGAATTTACACAAGTGTATATATATATATATATATATATATATATATATAAGGTCTTGCATCCTAGATTGTAAAAGCTGATCAGTGCAGACATGATGTTAAGTCAAAGTTGAGAGCTAAGGGAGAGGAAGCATAGGGGAAATGTGCTAGTAATATAAAGGTAAGAGTATGACATTGTATAAGTGCAATCTTACAGGAGAATAAATTACAAGTAGGGTCTGAAAAGATGCACCTTGAGTAATTGCTGGAAGGAGGTCTGAACTGAAATGAACTATAAGATTAACTACATTCCTCATTTTATTACCTTAATGAACACAATTAACACAATTACTGGAACACATTATGAAGTCACTTTAAAGGGGGAAAACTCCTTACTGCTTAATGTTTTCCAGAGCTGTGTGTGTATATATATATATATATATATATATACACATATACACACATATACATATACATACACACACACACATATTTCAGCAATTAATGGCAGTAAACCCAACCATTATATCCTTTCCCCCAGATTTAGCAAGCCTGGCCTATATGTTGTCATTTGGCGACATCTGTAGGACATTATTATGGATGTTTCAAATCAAGTAGGGTACTTTTCTTTCTTTTTTAACCCACCTACAACTTGGCTATCTGTGTCTATAACGTATTACCTTTTTTACTCTGATTTTAGCATAACACACCGCAGTACCTCATTTTCGTTTTACCACGGCAAACCACATTACACTGTGCTTTTACTATGATAAACCATACCATTTTTAACGTGTACCCCCAAAAAACATACTACTTTTTACAAAGATTTTACCACGGTCGCGACTACAAACACACAGCCCGGCTTCAGAGCTGCGACTAGCCCCTGACACAGGAGACACACAAGGCCGCAAACAGACTCGGGTCCGAGGGGTCTGCAGCACCGCCACGCCGGCCTTCATTACACTCAATACTGATTTAAGAGACGGCGGTATTAGTGGTTGAAGATATAAAAATGTCGCAGGACTGGGGTTTTTCAGCGACCTGCCTGGGTGCTAATTGAACACAGGTGTTTCTAACAGGGCTTCTCTGGAAGTGGGTGTGGTGGGCGTCCGGCCATAGTGGCGCTGTGGAAATGGATAAATCAGGGGATTACAGCAAGCGAATTTGTCGTTGACTATCACGTTTAAAAAATAAAAATACATACGTTACAATTGTTATATATGTTCAAAGAAATGTTCCGTGGGGATTTTCAGATGTCTACCGTTCTGTTACTTTGTGTCCATATGTTTAAGTGGGATCCAACCACTGCAACATCGGTAGGTGAAGATGTTACAACACCGCTTGTGTCACCGCCAACAACAACCAAACAAATAACCTAGGCCATGGGAATACATCGCTTTAAACGCAATATATAAAGGTTCTTCCTAGTTTAGATAGCGTTTATCAGATGTATTTGATAAATGCTTTTATTATACCAGTGTTGTACATTGTGAAAACGTGGCACTTCTACCTAAAAAGCACTTAAATGTTATTTTCTGCAACTGCATCGGACATGTTTTCAAGTCTACAAAATGCCCTTATATCGCTCAGAGGAAAAGATTGCAGCTGCACATTCAAAACTGTGGAAACTGGAAAAAGAAAGGTAAGGATGTCGCTTTATTATTGTTCACTCCACTTCTGTGATTTACATCTACAAACAACGGCAAGGTTTTTGTGTTCAATATATACACATTTTTCTTTCTTGTATTGTGTTCATGATGCTTTTCTTAATTTCTGTGGCTTTTATGTGTTCAAACGTTTAAAGCCCTTTGGGTCAATATCTTGAAATGTATGACATTTGTATAGTTTAATGTATGTCTTGTATGATGTGACCATTCTGTGACTGCAACATACCACTGTTAATGCAGGAAAACTGGAGGGGTATCTTACCAGGAGGTCTTACCAGGCTAGAATCAAATTCACAATGCAGGTTTTGCACAGTCGCTCATCTAGGTGGACCAAACTTTGTCCGTATCAAATACTTAAGATTCTGCCGCACTTTCCTCCCCTGTGGCTCAACACATTTAATTTGTTCTCTATTCATATTTCCAGAGTCCTGTTGCAACCTTTACTCTATAATCTCTGGTAATTCCCTTTGTTCGGTTTATCGGTGGTCATTTTATAATCCCCCGCTTTATAACTGTGGCACACATCTATAATTTTCTATTAGTATTGAACATTTAAACGGGTATGTTGTATTGAAAGTGAATTAAATCCCCACAAGAAGGCAGATTTAATGATATTTTAATTAATGTCAGTGTCTTAAAATGTTCCTTTTCAGATTGTCATCAGCTGGGCCTGTTAGTGGAGCCGGTGAATCGATCATGGATAGGCCGCTGTACGACAAACGGAGCCGGGAACCAGAGCTCTACTTTGAACAATACATTTACCATGGCCATGGCATCTGCTACCAACAAGACTGCTGTGAAAACCTATCTGGTTTCCTGAACATACCCAAGCTCTTATAGGGAGGTTGTACTGAGACCTGTGGACAACAAACCTTACTGTATGTGACATGATGAGCTGGCACGGTTTTTGTTCAGAAGTGTCGTTGAAGTTGACTGACCATCATGGCCGGCTTTGGAAAGCGTCCTTTGTGTCAGATGGTGAGAGCGGCCTGCTGGAAGACGCATGTGTTCAAAGTTCTGTGCGTTTCCAGTCGGGAAAATTCCCGTAGCTGCAACGTTGTGAGTAGAGCAGTGTGTGTGTGATGCAAAACACACCTGGCTGGAAAGTTGGTGGACTTTCCATCTGGCCTAGCGTGGTGCTTTTGAAGTCTGAAGAAACCAATCTGACGTGGAGTTGACTGAAGTTTACTAGAGAGGTGGGAGCTATGATACTCCTGTGAGTTTTTGAGGGGACAAACTCATGCCTTTTGTTCCAACAGCATTCTTGTGCTAGTATGGGCTTCAATGCAGGATTTGTTACTGGTTGCATAATCCCCCAAGTTTAACAGTTGACAGATGAATGGAAAACACTTTTGGTGGAGATAGTTATGATAAGTTTGTTAATTATAATCTTAATATTAGGTAGGGGAAGATCAGCATTGTCATCTTGGCAGAAAAAGTGAATTGAAATTAAGGTTTCTAGGGTGCTGCAATTAACCAAGAAGTGGATGGGTTGGCTGCTTCTTCAATGGCAAAACTTTGCTGTGGCAAACTCCTGGATACATTACCAACTACAGCATGTGCTGAGTGTCTTGAGCTCAAGGTGCAACTGGCAGCCTGTTGCTGCAGATGATTGTTCTCTCCACTGACGCGTTCCACACTAAGGAAGCTGGCCGCATACCAGACAGTGCCATGATGAAGGATGTCGGTGGCAGAAAGAAACTGTTCAGTGTACAATTAATTCTACCCATGAAATGCAGCACCATCTCCAGTTAATATGAATTACTGCATCACTGTGCCAACTTTAAATGTGCAGCAATAAACATATGACGTTTTGTTTGTGAATGTTTAGCTTTCTAATTGCATTACAGTTTTAGTATTTTTCCCCAGTATGATTAAAATACTCTTGAAGTGTAGTATAAACCTGTATTTGTCCTTTTGTTTAAATCGACAACAGTTAAACATTTGCTAGTTTTCTCACTGTCAGAATTCTCTACTTTAACAGGATTGGAGTTGTGGTTTGCAAAAATATTTGATTACCATTAAATGATTATGCATGAAGGCATAAGTTAATTTATTTAAGTAACATTAAGTGCCATGCATTCTGTTTTTTTTACAGGTAAATCTGGTACCAGAGCCTTTCAAACGGTCTACAGGTATGAGTGCTAAATATCTAAATGGCAGAATAAAAGAGAAACTACATTTGGAGCCAAGAAATACAGTAATGGCTTACAGTGACCAGTTCAGTTCCTGGTTTCTGATGACTTAGCTGTTATAGAGGTTTATGAATGAACTTCCAAATATATATTTAATCAAAAACCTTCAGTTTACTTTCAGTAAACTGAGTATAGCTGTTGATAAGTACAGTTGGACTCTGCTTACTTCACTTTTACATCTTGTGTAAACTGCAGGTCGCCCTGGAGATATAATCATAAGGGGGCTTCATGTTTCTTTATGAGCCCCTTTGATCTATGTGGTGTTGCTAGCACAAGAACCAACAAGCATTAAAGTAAATTAAATCCATAGTTCCTTTTGTAGCCAATTTAATTATTAATTTAATTGTTTACTTAAAAGTGTACTGCTGTATGTGGAAAATAGATTCCAACTAAAGAGCTGAGCATCCAAATCTGTGAGAGCATATGTGCTAAATTAACATACTCCTCTTGGGTTCCTTAAATGATTGTCTTGGATCCCTACTATGTGTATTTTATCGCCTTGACAAATGGCTGGGAATTTTCTCTAAAAGGAAACACATTTCTCTTCATTTGCTAGCTGAACTGTGATAGAGCCCACTGCTTATTTTATTCACTGTGCACAGATGTTGAAATGAAGGAGCTGTTTTTATAGTCTCAATATGTTTATTACATTTAGAAAGGACAGATTATGCTTTCTTCGCCCTGAGAAGCTGCCACGTGGTTTTCCGTGATGACCAGGGGGAGTTCTTCTCGCCAGACTACTTGTGCTCTCACCCCCCCCTCTGGTGCAACTGGACGGTCTGGGTGCAGCCTGGAAAACGCATCGTGCTGTACTTGCAGGACTTCACGTCTGCCAACACCTGTGATCTGAAAACGGACGAGATCCACTTGGAGGAGTTTCCTGCCAGAGGAAGGCAGCGCATATTGGACACCTGTTGGCAGAAAGCCCATTATACTTCCAAAGCCAACATCCTATATGTGGTTCTACTTATCAGGGGAAATCGAATATGGCCATACAGAGGGTTCTACGGAAATTACCATGTGCTGAAGGAGGACCCAACATTACTAAATGCAGCCCTGCCGTTGCTTCCTTCCCCTCCTCCTGAGCTGCAAGAATTGAAGTCACTTGCACCAGAAAACAAAACCACCTCTGCACCACATGGGAAAGAGACGGGTGCAGATGAATTTACACATTCTGGTGCACATTCAGGATATTTATCAATGTCACAATCACAAAAAGAAAGTGGGTTTACTCCAGGAAGTTCATCGCACAACACACAAGCTGCTTCTTTAGAGAGGTTTCTGCAGCCTTCTCTGTCTCAACCTCATGCAGCTCAGCCTGAGGCTTTAGAGTTTACAAAACCTATGCAAACCGCTTCTTTATGGGACACGCACGATTTGAGCAGCAACGGGACATGGAGCTCATTACAAACCAGAGATGTTACAGCAACTCGTCAAAAGGGCTACCTGACCCAGATAAAGCTGTCTGGCGCTGAAGTGAAGGACAACTTGTACAAAAATATTTTAGCGCATATAACTGCTACTCCTTCACATGAATTGCTAAAGACCGAATACAGCACTCTTTTGGCCAATGACAGACAAGATCAATTGACGGGAAGATCTCATTGGCTTATTCAGGCTAGAACGAGGGGAATAACTCCATCTCCTACAACTGATTGGGCTCTTCTTCCTGAAAGCTCTATGGGCCTCAATAGAACAGATTTCCTTGCTTTTGGTGTCTCAAAGGAGACTTCCTTGCATACCCACGATCAACCACGCCACATCATACCAGAGTTGACTACTCCGGCGAAACCTGACATGCTAACCGTGGTCGCCTCCTCAATGTACAGAATGACTCCAGCTTCAGTAGGTCGGAGTCCAAATGCCAGCGGTCTTGATGAGAAAAGAGACCATTCACTTGTAACCCAGACAATAAGTGAACACCCACAAGCCGTAGCCCCGGAAAGGGACAAAAATATGTTAAGGGGTATGATTCACATTTCTTAACATTCTTATTTTCTGCACTACATTATTTTATTGTATTGTAATTCTGAAACTACATTCTTTTATTGTATTGTAATTCTGAACTCTCCTTTTTCCCCTCAGAACGGGCTCATGCTTCTAGATACCACAGGAACGCCACTGTGACGCATTTCCCTGGAGGTAAGAGGAAGGGCTGCGCACCAAATTCTCTGCAAGGCAGTTGCGTTTATTAATTTCCAATACTAAATTATTTAATCTGTCTTACTCTGCGGTTGAACTATATTTCATGAGGAGCATTGTTTTTATTGCAAGACAATCTTAAAATATAGATGGAAAGCAGAGAATGAAATGAAAGCTCAAGTTCTGGATTACAGGTGGCCCAATGCAGAAACCCCATACCGATACCAGGGAACCGATATACAAAACGCCCCTCCCCCCCACCACCCCAGATCGACAATGCAGCAGTGCCTCTTCCCTTTTTATTTCAGAAACCCCTAGTCTGCAGTCTAGAAAGATGTTCATTTTGAAATGTTAACGGAACAAGAGGAACTTGTTTTCCAGAGTATTTATTTGAAGTGTCTTTTGAAGTCCAGTTAAATCCCAGAGAAAATGAAAAGGAACTACAGGTTAAGACTCTTCTGACCTCGGTCCACAAAATGGTGAGTTTGAAATCATTGCACCATAAACACAAGACCATGATGTTTTCTGTCAGAAGTGTGTTTGTTGGCCTTTTCAGATCTCGACAGATCTGCGATGCATAGTCAGTCTTGAACATTATGTCTTTCAGATTAAAGAAGAGCTAAAGAATCATCCACCACTTAAAGCAATTTCCTCAAAAAGGGTGAAAAGGTTTGTTCTTTTTTGGTATGTGATGATGAATTACCCAAACCTCATTGTTGCTTCACTGAAACCATTATCTACCGCAGACACTCACATAGAATACGCCTGAGACGAGACGGTTTTAGTCTTCCAGTCAACACTTCATGATTTATTCCATGAGGGAAAGTTTTAGTTTACAAAATGTTTACATAAGTACATTACTATTCAGCTCAATGTTTATGAGGGAGGATAACAATTGATTTATAACCTCCTGTCTTGATCAGCATTTGGCGAATTTCAGGCAGAAGATGCTCTTCATAACTGGAAGCTCGGTGAATGCGATTCCTTTCAGTAAATGTAGGACAGTGATGCCACGTGACTGGAGCTTACTGTTCTGTGCTGGAAACTTATACAATAAGTACAATAAGGTGAAATTAATTTGGAACGAACCTATCTTTTATAGGTTGTATGTACGTACCTCCTAGCTAATCTGCATGAACGTCTTGTCACAGGTTAAATTCAGGTCTTCTCTTCATACTATGGCTGCAGTTCGGCTTTGGCGAGGAGAGCTTCCATACGTCATTGAAGTCCGGCATGGAAAGACTTTTAAATAAACCTGTGGCAGATCTGGGCACTGGTTTGGCTCAAGTGGTTTCAGTGTCAACGGAAGGTAATGAATTTTAATGCTACAAAACCCGGAGGGAATGCAAAAGACTCTCAACTTTTTTTCCTCACCTCCCCCCCACCTCATTAACTTTAGCATGAAGAATACAGTACACCACCCCACCCTTACCTTCTGTCACCAATGGCTGGTTTCAGATGTGAATGAGTGCAGGACGGAGCTGGTACTGTGTGATGCCCATGCTGACTGCTTCAATGACTTTGGCACTTACACCTGCCTCTGTCAGAGTGGATTTGAAGACCTGTCTCGGGTGGGCTCTGGTGGGACTCTTTGTATTGATGTGACAGGTACCGCTTTTTGCTTGGTCCCCAGAAGTTTGACAAGATGGCTTAGGGTTGCGTTCGGTCACGCGCTGCTTTTTGCTTTTCTCTTCATTTCCCTCCCCTCCTCAATCACAGGCACCCACTCCAACTTCTCGCCCAGCCTGCTGAAAGTCCTGTATGGGATGGGTCTGCTCTTCACAGTGTTCCTCATGCTGTTGCTGTCCATCGTGGCCGTGCTGTACAGAAGACACCACCAGGGCGCGTTTGTCGTTCACTGCCAGAACGACGCGGCTACGGAGTCCCAGCAGAGCTTGCAATCTCCCTCACGCCGTTTACAACAGAAGGAAGGATGGGGCAATCTCAGAGGCAGCCCTTCTGAAGACCTGCCTCTCTTGAAGTTTAACCCCTTAATGACGTCCAATTGTGATAGTTGTGTGAGAAGGGAGGAGGAACAAGGGATAGTCCTACAGTCCACCAGGCTGTAAGGTGGCACTATTTCTGATCCTCTACTCTAGGGTATGACACGTGTAGCTTTGTTTCCCCCTCCCCTCCCCTTTTTTTTTTTTTTTTTTTTTTTTTTTTTTTGTGTGCAGTGCCCTCAATGTCTTTATTTCAGAAGAGCATTTTTATTTATTTTTTGGTTACAGGGCTTTAGCATCAGTTTAAATGTGAGTTTGTATATATATATATATGTAAAAACACTTTGACTGAACCACAACCAACCAAAATAAACCGCAACGCTTGTTCAATCTGAAATCTTGCCATGGTACACTTGAGCACAGTGCTGGATCAAGGTTTCCTCCTCATTCCAGTTGTGGGCAGCACTTTGCTTCATTTCCACGACCACTAGGGGTCAGATTGTACCATCTGTAAGGTTTTGAAAAAAGTGGCTCGGAAGGTGCAGGCTGGCTGAGTTTAGGGTTGAGTCTTTTAGAACTAAAAAAAAAAATAGATGTATTAAACTCTAGGGCAGGGGTGTCCAACCCTAGTCCTGGTGAGCCACTATCCAGCAGGTTTTAGAGGTCACCCTTGTATCACCCAATTTATAAACACCTGGAAGTATGTCATTCTGATCAGTGAAGCAGGTGATGTGGTAAATTCAGTCCTAGAAATTATTGGAACAATTTTCTGAATGCCTGCAGCCTCCTAAGGGACAAATTCCTATGGTTGACTTGCTTAATTGATTGAGTGTGAGCCCCACATCCTTGGCTCTACACTCTTAAGGGTGAACGTGAGAACTGAATGTTGAAGCCCAGTGTCGATTTCTGTATCCAGATTGCATGCCACAATAAACCAGCAATGCACAAGGTCCTTTTAAAAGCAAAAGGAAACCAAACAAAAAAACCTCGGTAACTGTAATTAAAGTAAACTAGCTGTTTTTCAGCTTGTGGCGCCAATAATTAACAGTATAATGTGTCCACAATTGTTTCTCTCCTCCTTCTCCTCTCCCTGCAGCCATTCCAAGTTTTAAAGAAAGCATTAAAGTAATTAACTCCTTAAGTTCTGGAGAGAGATTGTACAGGTTCCTTGACTTGAGTAGCAGTCTTGCAGAACTAATTCACAGAATTGGTTATGAGTTTAGCATGATTTTTTTAGTTCCACTTTGTACTGTATCTATTATAGTCTGAATAAGTGAACATCCTGGAGTCATCGCATATTACAGGTATGTACTCTGTATGTATTCATAGGAACAAGCGGAGTATAGGGCCTTTTATGGGTCACAGGCCTCCTGCCTTTCTTTGAGCTTATGCCAGAACAACACGTTTTAAAATCCAGCCCTTAGCATGGTGAAGAAACATTTACCTACTCTTTCTAATGACTTTTAGAGAAGAACATTCTTAGTCTGAATCTCCATACAAGTGTGATTTGATAATGCGAATGGTCTTTTCACTTTTTAAGGTCTGCTGTGTTAAGACCCGATGCAAGACATGGACCAGTTTTCAGCTCAGTCCGAGCAGGGTCCAAGTGAAGAAGGATGCCAGTTCCCTCTTGACTTTTTTTTTTTTTTTTTTATATAAACTGCCTTCTGTCTGGAGCCTTAACTGCTGTTGCTTAATATAAATGCCATTAGCTGAAGAAATTATGCCTGAGTTAGGATTATTATTATTATTATTATTATTTTTTTTTTTTTAACTATTCTCTAGAGATGGCACTATAATCGACCTATAGCACAGGCTGTCCCTTGCTGCCAGCATTTTCTCATGTTACCATAAAGTTGGACAAGGATACTTAAACAACCTTGGAAAGAGCCCAAAAAAAAAAAAGTCAAGGAACACCGTTGTTAGTGCTTGAAAGCTGTACAAGCTTTTTATCGTTATCGATGATCTTTGGACCTGGCATGTGCAGAATAAGTTTCAATAACCTGCAGACCGACCTGACGGAAGAAGTGTTTCTATGTGCTATTTAGTACCTGTTGCATTGAAGTCTAGAGCATTTTTCCTTATACTTAGGTTACTATGGGGAACCGGGCATACAATTATCTACTGGCGTTGTTTAATTTTAATTTAGTGTTGTCAATAGGGCTTCTAAATGTGATCTAGGAGTTTTTAGCTCAGGACACCATGGCCATGAGCTTTTAAAAATCTTCCATTGAAACTTGACAAGAAATCCTGACACTCAAATTAGTGCTGTGATGGCCCAGTGGCTCACAGAACTACATTTTACCTGGTTCAGCAGGATTATGTGGAGGCAAACCATTTTTTCAGCGATTTCTATTTTCTTTCTCTACTTAAAATATCTCTTCAGCTAAGTCTGAAAGTTTGGAGGGCTATACTATACATTCAACCTCTTTGGTTCAAAGTTCGATCTTTTGTTTCCACCTCACATGGAAGCAGAGAAGAGATGCCTGATAGTCTGAGAGGAAAGAGCAGATTAGATATGTCCTCTGAAGAGTTGTCATCCATTGATAAAGGCTTACAGCACTCAAGTTTGCAGGAAAACTTAAGTCTTTGCCAAGTGCATCAAGGCTCTTTTGACAGCCAGTCATCACCATGGCCCAGACTGCAGAGACACTGGAATAATTCTCCCTTCTCAACAGCATTGATCCCCGCCCCCCTGCCCAGTGCAGAGCAGAGAGGAGCCAGAGGCATGCCCTCCCACAGAGCACAGTGTGACCACCCCAGCCAAACTGGCACCTCGCCTCAGAGGGCTTCTCTTCCTGTAACAGGCTGCCCATGGAGCCGACTGCTCCAGATATCATAACCCGGGGAAGTTGTCTACTCCACATTTTTTACCTTTGAAAGTCACTTGTGAACTTCAAACGTTCTTAAAAATAAATATACATCTACAACCACATCTGCAGAACACAAAAAATTGTCAGAGTGGCGAGACCTCATTTTAGACTCGTACAAGTGAATGTGTGGATAATTAGCTTTGCAAAATTTAAGCTGAAGGATCTCTCCCCAGGAAAGCCACGAGGGTGTAATCGATTGCGACTGTACAGAGCTCCCAGCATCCCGTGGCGCTGGGGTGGAACAATGATAACCAAAACCCTAACAGTACCAGGTGTTATCTCTGGGCTCCCAAGGCTGCCTCTTATTCAGGACTCATGCTGTGATCCTTTTTTTTTCCCTTTTTTTGTGCAGGGGAGGAATGGAAATCTCAAATATCACTCCGACCACCTTGAATATTTTATAACATAAGTGGAGGTATTAGCTTGATCAAAACAACTTAGAGTGATGTGGGGAAAAAGGAGAATGGAAAGCCTTTTACAACACAAGTCAATATTTTTCTATCAAATTGCTTGATGGCCCAGAAGTGGGGAAGAAAACTGCCAGCGGGAGAATAAGAATCATGACGGAGATGGAGGGAAGTTTAATAGCAGAAGATGGAGAGACTGCAGTGCACCCTGGACCAATAATGATGGTATAGTATAGTGGTATAGAGACTGATGCTGACACATGACATTGCCATGGTTTTTAAAGTCACCCAAGATCTAACATTTCCCACAATCATGTCATATCTATCTATCTATATAAATGTTATCCCCATAATGCACAACAGGAAACTAGTCAACACATACAACAGAAGCGGCAGGAAGAGCAGGCATGTCTCAGTTTTTGATCTTTTCTGGCATTTTTGTTAGTGTTGTCTTGTAATGAATTTGAAGCAATTATCGAATTAGCACTCAAGAATTTAAAAAAGAAAAGGCTGGGCTGAGAGATAGTGGAATTGTGGGAGGACTGTATTGGCATTATCCAATTAAATCCTCGTAACACTTTCTCTTTTGGTATCATTCGCCAGTCATTTGAGAGCCTTGTGATGAAATCATTTGTGCTGTGGAAATGTAGATGGCACAGTATTGAACTATTTATACTGCTGCTGTTTATCCTCATTGGAGGGTACAACACACCCTCATTTGTTTTCACTCAATACATCCAGACTAGAAGGGGAAGGCCCTTTCACAAAGCTCTTGAAATCCTGGTGTCTTGTTTAGCTGTTTCATTCCCTGGCACTGACCCAGGAGGCAGGGCAGGGTTGTTCTCTGGTGATGTATCTTGCTAAAGCGACACATTGCGGGATGTGTGGAGTCAGCCATGAGACATCACTGGTTTGGGCCCTGGCCAGGATGTCCGTTGGACTCTAATTAGACTTGGCCCTCCTGTGAGCTAGGGACTGGCAACCAACCAGGGCTGACTCACCTCCCTGTATCGCAGACGGTGATCGTGAGCGGGCGCCTGGAGAGGGCCAGCTTTGGGCCTTCTATTGGCCGGAGAACATCTGCTGATTGGGTGAAAGAAGCTGGTTAAATACTTATTTTGTTGGACCTCGTAAGCAATGGTTCCTTTTCACATTTTATCCGGGAGTATGTTGGACATATTGACAGCAGGGCCTTCTTTCTTTATATTTGTATATTTGTAAGTCCATATATGTAACATCGCATAATGCTTTAGGGCATGTGTCAGTAAACGAGTGGACAAGTACAAGTCAAGTCGTACAAGTCTGATGATTTGGTACATTGGCATTGTGGCATGTGTAACCATTAAATACAACCACAGCAGCAAGACAGAACATTTGTTGTTTTATTCTTTACCTAGTACCTTGGTTCAATTTTAATATTATTGCTTACATATTTGTATTTACGTTTTTGTTGTATACAGTACGAGTGAGTGCCCGTGTAAATTATAGGTTTCTTTTTTCAACCATGCTTTGTGCATGTGCTGCAGTGGAAGAGAATGCAGTTTTAATTGCATTAACTTGAACATAAAAAAAAAACATGGATTCCGTGTGTTATGTCACTCGGTAATAAGACTTGTCTGGTAATTAGAGTGGATGAGGCATGGTTTACAGGGTGACATTTTAAATACTAAATCTCACCATTGAGCACAGTTGTGACTCAGCAGTGTGAGAAATATTGATACTGATATTAAGGAAAAAACACAGGAGGCACGTCATTAATTATTGTTTTAAAGAGGAGAAATCAGCACTTATACACAGATGTATAGCTACACGTTTTATATCCGAATAATACAATATCAGCACAATCATATACATTTAAATTTTTTTAAACATTATAATACGTTATAAACGTATTTTTTTAAGCCCAGCCTGAAGACATGAAGGAGGGGTGTCTGTTTTAGAACTCTTTTGATTTAAATTGGATTACATCTTGACAAATTCAATCAGAACTGTGCTTACTTTAATGAGATACAAGATGTGCCATCTGAGGACTAGCTAGTAGTAGTCTTTATGGGAACAAAGAACACACAACAAATGTTCAGTATCAACTAAATATTTCTCTGCTCAAAAACATTTATTTATTTTTCTTTTTATATATTTTCTGTCTCCCTATTTATGTCTGCATTCTAATCTCTAAAAAATAAAAAGGTCATTTTTATAGAGCCCTGATATCACCAATAAAAGGGTCAGATAAGGCTACAGTAAAGGTGTAAAGGTGTAAATGATATACCTATCAGTCCAATCAAGCAACTTTGCATACCACTATGCATAAATTAAATATATATTTTTAAACTAGGAGGTTGGAGACATTATAAATGTCATAACTCTGCACGGTATTTCCTTTGGCCTATTTCAGAGCTAAAGCAGATACGTCTCTACAGGAATAGATGCGTTGCCCGTCTCCAGCTCTGGAGTACTGCCACGTTGGCGGCTGTCCTGGGCAGATGGGCTCTGCATTGTGAGGGTCCGCACACACAGGCCTCGGTCTCCCGCAGGGTCCATACGGCTGCTGCAGCTGTCTCCTGGTCTTCCCTTCACAGGCCCGACTCCACAGGACCCAGAATACAATTGGGTTTGTATGTGAGGAAGGCCTTTCACTCACCTTTTTGAGATTAATTTCATTTCTGAATCTGGTTTCTTCCTCTACATCCAATAAAAGTGTTAGTAGGATATGTAGCTATTCAGTGGTTCAGGATGTGTTTTAAAGATGAGACACATTTTTGTTCATACACAGATGATATGTTCAGTGGTCGTGTGACCATGTGACTCCATGATCACTGGGACACTGAGACGGGACAGGATTTTAAAGTAGCATTGAAATGGAAAGACATTAGCATTTTAATCAGCCATTATTTACATCGTTGCCAAATTGAGTCTGTTGTATTTATGGCAGTGCATCGAATAAGATCATTACACTTTCCGTCTCATCGTCTTTATTTGTTTGCCATTATTCATACGATGAAGTTGCTGTTTATCCACCATTAATTATTCATACATTTTAATTAAAAATGCCAAATGAAATATTGATATTATGCCTGATCTACCCACTGCACGCATTAGGGATGTGACTCCACGCTGTATTTTGTACTTGGTTTCAGTTCACAGTAACTATGACCTATGCTGTATATTGTATTTAGCATGTATTGAACTTAACTAGTATGTAAATATTTTGGGAAGTGTATTTTGTAACACACACACACACACAAGCGTCTGACATCTTTACCCTTTTCCCTTCTTTAGGGGAGAATGTCTGTAAGGTTAATGGTTTCCATGGTTACCAACTCCCTAATTCTCCGATCAGACAACAACATATCAAAGACTGTAACCCAGTGATTCATGTGGTCCCCAGACACTGTGGGTTATTTCTTGGTGGGGGAAAAATAAATACAACTCTAATACTATCTGTTCATCCTTGATGTTCTTTTGATTTACAGCTGTTTTTATAAAGTTCTAATTAATGTTTTTTCAGCTCTTGGGAAATGAAGCCTGCACATTATTGTGAAGAGCCTTGAGGATGGAAACTCAACTGGCTTTGGTCACAACACTTTTGAGAGCATCATGTTAGGAAGAAATTCAAAGTAAATGAATTGATGCTCAGAGGATAAAAGGGCCATGGCAGTACTTCCACCACAGAGAGGGTATAATGTGTTATACCTCGAAGAACTACAAGGCCCCCCTGAAACAATGAACTCCTCTAGTGTGGCGTACAGGAAATCCATGAAGGAATTCATATTGATAGTGTTAAGAGGGGCCATGAATCAACAAACCAAGGCTCAATTACAACAAGTAGAGCCAAGGCCTCTGGCTCTTTTCTCTAGTCCTTTTATGGGTATTTTAAAAGTTAAGAAAATAAAAAAAAAATAAGGCATGTATTTTTTTCCGCTGAAACTCTTGAGTTCTCAATTTCCATCAGCCAGGCCTGCCAAGGACACAGCTGCCTGTTTTTTTCCCTCTTTCTTTCTTGGTAATAACAGTTTATATGTCGCATAAATATCGGAGAAGGGAGATGGGCCTTCTCCTGAAAACATATTTGGCATTCCAAAGTGGCCCAAACTGGTGTAATCTCACACACACCAAAGATCAAGAGATGGTGGCTTCACTGAATACTACCAAGTTTTACTTTATTATGATTTCCCCGACTTTTTGTGTTTAGCTTGGCAGGGACTGTGAAAGCCAGGAATTTTAGGTAATACATTAATATACTGGCAGTTCGAATGATTCTTTCATTCCTTCTTCCGTTTTCCTGCCAGATTAAAGGAAACCCTTTAATAGTCTGTGTATTTTATAGGAAAGACAAACAGCAGAAGGAGCACAGGGTTGGCAGGGCCTGTGTGAGGGCTGGGGTGAAGTGTTACACCACTAAGATGTCTCTTTATTAAACTAAGAGAGCAAGTGGTTTTACGTCAATATGCCATAGTTAAAGGTGTCTTTCTTTTTTTTAATATAATTTATAATTTATAATATAATTTAATATAAAGAAAAGTTGCTCTTCTTAAGTTAAATGTCCAGAGGTGCATAGTTAAGCAATATAATAATAAAACTTACATTTAGCTTAAAGGTCTTTGTTTATTTACATACCAAAGGTTGGATTTTTAGAGCTTTCTTGTGAAATGAGGAAATTGTTACTGTCACATAGAAAGTGGGTGCTGACATGATGTGGCAAAGTGATGGGAATGAGGTGAGGGGGTGACAGTTATTACAGGACAGAGTTGGAAATTATTTATATCACATGAGATAGTACAAATGGAAAATGTGTTGATTTTAGTATCTAGGTTTTTCAGCTCTTGTCTGTGTGTTTTATTACATCCCTTCTCTCTGTTAGACTGTGTATTTCACTGCCTGGCAGGATGAAATCAATTATTTTATTGCTGCATTCTTATGTGTTGGATTTGTCAAGTTACAATGAGTATCTTGTGTGTGTGGGGGGGGGTTGTAAGGGAGCAATGTGCACAATCATAAAAAGGAAAAACCCACATCAATTGAGAACCTTATAGCCTGTAAAAAGCTCTTGTGCATTCTGTGGACAGCACAATATGAGGAGCTTGGAAGAGGGGGGGAGGGGGTTAAATGTTGACATTATGGAAAGGATTTTTCCTGACATAGAAATTGATTTTAAGTCAGATGTTCAGGATATTTGACTTAGAACTTTAAAACTTTTTTAGGAATGAATGATTGAAAGTGAAACTGTGTTCAGGTGCAGGTTTGATTAACAGGAAAGAATCAGACATGATATCAAGGTCAAAGTAATCTTTGTTTTTTCCACAGGATGCACTTAAAAGACAAAGGTAGATGGTTCATTTATTTGTATTATTGCCCTTGGAAAACTGTGTTAATCATACATTTTAAAGAAGCATATTATTTCCCCAGCATTCCTGGGAAGATATACACATTTTATTTCAAATATCCACAGCATTACTGGTACATGTAGTTAAAAAAAGCATATACTACATCATATCACAGCTTTACTGCAGTACATTAAATAGGTAAAAGTGTGAATTTGTCTTCTCTCGAGAAGGGCAGGAGACTCCAGTATTGGAGCCCATACTACTTGATAACACTATTTTCCCTCTAGGATTTGTTTTTCTAACAAAATAAAGTAATAAAAGCATTTGTACCGCCTTCATCATAGTTAAAGTGTGTGAGATGACTAGGTTTCAATAGGCAGTGCATGCTTTAGATCCAGCTGTTGTGTAGGCTTGCAACACAGATCTAAATGATACAGCAACATGTGAGCGTTGCCAGCTGCGTCATTAAAGGGTGAAACAGCAACTGCAACCAAAACATTTGAGTCCAGCTCTGGAAAGAATAGGACTGCTGTGCTCCTCACATCTGACTTACCAGGAAAATGACTAGTGAGACAACATAATCACTGTGTTGTTGGCATTTCTGTTTATACTGACTCTGCCCTTCATGTATTATTCCATTTATGCAAGTCATTTACAGAGTAAAAGCCTACAGAAGAAAAATGATCAGGAAATATTTGATCTTGCTGTATTTCACCACATGGAACAAATCTGCCATCTTGCAGGGGAGTGGACACAGGCTGACCATTGCATTGTTTCTGTCACTAGTGTTATATACTGCATGCTCATATGTATATATATTTTAAATGCATATCTTCCATATATTGAGACACCAAAACAGAAAACTGAGTATTAGAAAACCTAGAAGGCGACCACATAAAAGATGAAAAGATTACATAATAAACTTTGCATATGTGACATAGAAAAGAGTAGCTATAGATCAGCTTGGGGAGGCCTTCATTTGCAGTGGATCAATATAGGCTGCTGCTGCTGCTAATGATATGTATGTGTGTTTATATATTTAATTAGTTATTGCTTTTTAAAATGTCTGGCTTGTCAGACTTCCCCTTTATATAATATGTTAAAATTACACTTCCATGATCTGATCATATATTAGCTTCACTATACCAAAACACAGAACACATTAGAGCTCAATAACCTTCTGTTTCTGCTTTTATATACACACTCACCTAAAGGATTATTAGGAACACCATACTAATACTGTGTTTGACCCCCTTTCACCTTCAGAACTGCCTTAATTCTACGTGGCATTGATTCAACAAGGTGCTGAAAGCATTCTTTAGAAATGTTGGCCCATATTGATAGGATAGCATCTTGCAGTTGATGGAGATTTGTGGGATGCACATCCAGGGCACGAAGCTCCCGTTCCAACACATCCCAAAGATGCTCTATTGGGTTGAGATCTGGTGACTGTGGGGGCCAGTTTAGTACAGTGAACTCATTGTCATGTTCAAGAAACCAATTTGAAATGATTCGACCTTTGTGACATGGTGCATTATCCTGCTGGAAGTAGCCATCAGAGGATGGGTACATGGTGGTCATAAAGGGATGGACATGGTCAGAAACAATGCTCAGGTAGGCCGTGGCATTTAAACGATGCCCAATTGGCACTAAGGGGCCTAAAGTGTGCCAAGAAAACATCCCCCACACCATTACACCACCACCAGCAGCCTGCACAGTGGTAACAAGGCATGATGGATCCATGTTCTCATTCTGTTTACGCCAAATTCTGACTCTACCATCTGAATGTCTCAACAGAAATCGAGACTCATCAGACCAGGCAACATTTTTCCAGTCTTCAACTGTCCAATTTTGGTGAGCTTGTGCAAATTGTAGCCTCTTTTTCCTATTTGTAGTGGAGATGAGTGGTACCCGGTGGGGTCTTCTGCTGTTGTAGCCCATCCGCCTCAAGGTTGTACGTGTTGTGGCTTCACAAATGCTTTGCTGCATACCTCGGTTGTAACGAGTGATTATTTCAGTCAAAGTTGCTCTTCTATCAGCTTGAATCAGTCGGCCCATTCTCCTCTGACCTCTAGCATCAACAAGGCATTTTCGCCCACAGGACTGCCGCATACTGGATGTTTTTCCCTTTTCACACCATTCTTTGTAAACCCTATAAATGGCTGTGCGTGAAAATCCCAGTAACTGAGCAGATTGTGAAATACTCAGACCGGCCCGTCTGGCACCAACAACCATGCCACGCTCAAAATTGCTTAAATCACCTTTCTTTCCCATTCAGACATTCAGTTTGGAGTTCAGGAGATTGTCTTGACCGGGACCACACCCCTAAATGCATTGAAGCAACTGCCATGTGATTGGTTGGTTAGATAATGAGAAATTGAACAGGTGTTCCTAATAATCCTTTAGGTGAGTGTATATATATATATATATATATATATATATATATATATATATATATGGATCCTATGATTTTGTATCACTTCAGATAATTATAACTGGAAATAAGTACTCACTGGATATCAGGCACCAGGTTGTGTCCTACAGTTTTTCTTGGAATTGCTTGAAAATAGTAAAAACTGACAGGCTTAAAATAAACTTACAAGCGTCCTGTAAGCGCCCACACATCAACACAACCACCGCCTTGCCTGTCGTACCTCATAAAGACCTCCTTTCCTCAACAAAGCACAGGCCCTTGTGGGGTATAATAGACAGCAGGCCCTCTGCGCAGTAATTGTTTGCCGACGCTGTGGAATTTGTGTGGAAAGTAACAATGACAGTTATGATAACCAGTTCTCTTGGCGGAAGTTATCTAGCATGAAAGGGGGAAAAAATACAAGGATTTTGTGATGAAAGGTCAAATGCTTCTTCCCTTGTTGTGCCGGTGTAATAAGTATACCACAGTGTAACATGAACATCTCATCTCTGATTAGGATCTCTCCCATTTGAAGCTAGTTGGCCTCACTTGCACTTTTTCAGGAACATACTGTTCTGGCGGCTTATATTTTTCTACTGGGCAAATAACTTAATCTATTTATTTCTCTATTTTTAATTCCCATTTGCAAAACCTAATTGTATGGAGGAAATAGATCAGTAGTGGGAAACCCTGGCCTCCAGCCTCAACTCTCAATTACTTAATTGAACCAGGAAGCATTATTTATAGATTTTTAACAGCTGGTGAGCTTAAGGACGACTTACAATTGTTGCAATTATTATTCTTTATATACAATGTATCCATTTATCCAGCTGGGTTTGTACTGGCGTAATCCAGGTAAAATACCTCGCTCAAGAGTACAACAGCAGTGCCCCCCCTCTGGGACTGAACCCACAATCCTCCGCTCAGAAATCCAGAGTCCTAACCACTACTCAACTCTACTGCCCTAGAGCCCCCATCCACAAGAGTCTCCTAGCTTCAAACAATTAGGATTAATCAAGAAGGAAAAATATAGCCCAGGCTGGCTGACAACGTGGGCTTGGTGCTGAGAAGGAAGAATGCTATGTGTTGCGTGAAGCTGTGGGACAGGGCAGTCAAGCTCAGATTTCAGCTGCGGCTGCTGACAGACTCAAATTCTTTACCTTGAAAAATGAATGTGCTTTCGGTCTTTGGAAAATGAGGGTACTTCGAAACTGAATCTATTGTTTTTCTCAATGAAAAATAATAGAAGCAGCTACAATCTGTTACTCTGTGAGGGACGAATGTTTTTATGCCCATCCCTATGTTGGAACTCACTATTATGTCTATTCATTATACATTGAGATGATGGTGATTGAGTTATATTGGTTTAAGAAAAGTCACATTTCTGGGTAGCAGGATGTAGTTGCATTGAACAACTACGAAGAACCAAGCTTTCTGACTCCTGTGCAAATCAAGTTTAAGTTTCTTAAGGAATGAAAAGACAAGGAGGTCAGCTTTTTTTCTTCTTCTTCCAAGTCGTGTTTTTTCTGTGCCTATTAGGTTTCACAGGAAATACCTACCAATCTGATGTGTTTAGCATGGCCCCCAAGGCGATGCACACATTACTGCGAATGAAGAACTGAGCTGTCCAAACAGACAGGACAGTAAACCAGCAGTCAGCTGAAGTCTCTCTCTGGGGTGTCTGTGTTTTCTTTTGTATCAAAAGGCACCGCTAATTTAGTTTCAGTTAAATTAAACTTTGATATAACATCCTGCAGGGGCCAGCCTTAATACAGGTTGAGACGGCTAAAACATCTGTTTTGGGGGTTAGGCTTCAACACTGAGTGAAAGCCACTATACACTTCCTGCATCTCATGTTTTAATGTTTAATTTTTTTTCCCCCTAAAAGGATATTAGTTTTTAATATTGTTTAATCTTCTTCTCTTTATCAATTATGCTGGATGTTGCCAGGCAGCATAGATGACGACACCATGAATCACTCTGTTATAATGAGCTTAGAGGTTTGCCTGTGAGATGATCTGATTTCAAGTGTTTAATTATACACTCACCTAAAGGATTATTAGGAACACCTGTTCAATTTCTCATTATCTAACCAACCAATCACATGGCAGTTGCTTCAATGCATTTAGGGGTGTGGTCCTGGTCAAGACAATCTCCTGAACTCCAAACTGAATGTCTGAATGGGAAAGAAAGGTGATTTAAGCAGTTTTGAGCATGGCATGGTTGTTGGTGCCAGACGGGCCGGTCTGAGTATTTCACAATCTGCTCAGTTACTGGGATTTTCACGCACAACCATTTCTAGGGTTTACAAAGAATGGTGTGAAAAGGGAAAAACATCCAGTATGCGGCAGTCCTGTGGGCGAAAATGCCTTGTTGATGCTAGAGGTCAGAGGAGAATGGGCCGACTGATTCAAGCTGATAGAAGAGCAACTTTGACTGAAATAACCACTCGTTACAACCGAGGTATGCAGCAAAGCATTTGTGAAGCCACAACACGTACAACCTTGAGGCGGATGGGCTACAACAGCAGAAGACCCCACCGGGTACCACTCATCTCCACTACAAATAGGAAAAAGAGGCTACAATTTGCACAAGCTCACCAAAATTGGACAGTTGAAGACTGGAAAAATGTTGCCTGGTCTGATGAGTCTCGATTTCTGTTGAGACATTCAGATGGTAGAGTCAGAATTTGGCGTAAACAGAATGAGAACATGGATCCATCATGCCTTGTTACCACTGTGCAGGCTGGTGGTGGTGGTGTAATGGTGTGGGGGATGTTTTCTTGGCACACTTTAGGCCCCTTAGTGCCAATTGGGCATCGTTTAAATGCCACGGCCTACCTGAGCATTGTTTCTGACCATGTCCATCCCTTTATGACCACCATGTACCCATCCTCTGATGGCTACTTCCAGAAGGATAATGCACCATGTCACAAAGGTCGAATAATTTCAAATTGGTTTCTTGAACATGACAATGAGTTCACTGTACTAAACTGGCCCCCACAGTCACCAGATCTCAACCCAATAGAGCATCTTTGGGATGTGGTGGAACGGGAGCTTCGTGCCCTGGATGTGCATCCCACAAATCTCCATCAACTGCAAGATGCTATCCTGTCAATATGGGCCAACATTTCTAAAGAATGCTTTCAGCACCTTGTTGAATCAATGCCACGTAGAATTAAGGCAGTTCTGAAGGTGAAAGGGGGTCAAACACAGTATTAGTATGGTGTTCCTAATAATCCTTTAGGTGAGTGTGTGTGTGTATATATATATATATATATATATAACATACACATACCTGAAAGGTCAAGATAGACTGTGTGTAGGCTGTAAACTACTCAATACTAGTAAAATTTGCATCTATTTGCTGGTTAATGTCAAGAAAATGCTTGAGCATGAAAGCATTCAAGTTCGAGACATTGTCCTTGAAGCAGTCAGTCGCAAAACTCTACAACCATGCTTTACAGAGTCAGTAATATACAATTAAAGATACAGTTTCATACATTGGATATGTATTAAAACAGCATGTGAACGCTACCAGATTTTGAATTAGCTTTTTTTACTGAAAGATAAGGTGTTAAGAGTATATAATTTCAACATGGGTTTTGTTTAGGGATACAGGCATGCCAAGTATGCAAACAAGACTGTTACTCATTCCTGGCTGTAACCCAATTTACATATCAGACCTGAGCTATATAGGACTCCACCTCAGGCTTCAGTGAGTTTAGTTGTAAAACAAATAATGCAATGCACATGTATGAAACAGAGCATCCATTAAAGTACATTTGACAGAGAGAGATGAATAGCTAATTGGAGGCTGACTGACAAGAACTTAAATTAAAGTGGAACATATTCTTCCACAATACATTAATTGAGTAAAATCTCTTTGAAACCAGTCTTGGGAATGTAAACAAATTAGATTTTCTTTCAGAGGCTCTGTTGCAAATCGGTGTGGTATGTACAAGATGCTTGATGAGTGAGAAGATTAAGAGAACTAATCCACAGGGTGGCATCAAGCCAGATAATTAGATATGGATTACTGACGTCCAGCATTACGAGGTTATTATAGTGTACCTAATAAGTGTCGCCCATGCCAAATATTTTTCCGAGATGACACAGAGGTAAATTGTGCCTGCAGGAGTGACTGCTCAGGATATTTGGGCTGAATCATATTCAAATCCCAGCTGTTTAGAGGGAACTGTATTTCCCGCAAGTGATGAAAACAAGATGTGTGTTTGTGGACGAGAATACTATTTTATTCATGTTGTGTCTCATAAAGAAAATGCGGAGCTCACTTTCATCCTGTTTTTATACCACTCAAAGAAAAAAAATGCATACTCCTTAAAGGATCTTTCTAATGCTTTTTCTAGACATTTTAAAAGCATGATATTCATTTGGGTATGTTTTAATGCATCTAACGAGAGCTGCTAGGCTTCTGAAATGTCTCATGATTTGTTTATTCATTAAAAATTCCCACAAAACTGCAAAAGCCTTTGGATTCACAGACCATTAGGCTCTGCCGGAGATATTGTGTGAGTTGCAGACTGGAGAACGTGGCACCGTGCCAGGGATGAGACGAGCTGGCGGTGTTTAAGTGGTCTGTGTGACTGAAGCAAACGGTCGCTGTCAGAAAACGCTGTGCAGGTTCTGTGATTTATGATGTGTGAGCCAGGGTGACTGGCTTGTTAGGAGCCCGAAGGAGATAACATGTCCACCCACTGGCAGAAAAGCTAGCAATTACTGCTTTGTTCTCAGAAACCTTACTTTGCGAGATTAAAAGAACATTCCACAGCAATTAACTGACAGTGAATATAAACGAGAAACAAACATAATCAGATTATATGTATTTATGGACAACTATTCTCATAAAGTAATCATGAAATGGAATCAACACTTCACATATATGTGTCTGGGTCTGGGCCCCACGGGCATTTTTGTAATGGTATTTTGCTTATTCATTCCATAGATTCATGAAGCAAGATGCCACAGCTTGCTCTGAAGTTCAAAGTGAAACTTTTAATGCAGTGAAGAAAGCAGAAGAGTGGGGTCCTGGGGAACACAACAAGCAGCACAGTTCAGGAGAAGTGCTTCAAAACAGAAAAACAAAAAAGCCTTACAAAAGTTCAAATGGAAATGATCCGGAAGCTAGTGGCAAACAAGACGATGCATTTGGGACTGAATCTTTAGAATGGAGTTATTTACTGTATTAAACATACTAAATGTCTGAAATACCTTGAGGCTAAACAAATACTGAAAGATTGGATATGATTCTCTTATCTTATCAAGCCCACATCACATGGTGTGTTCAACTATACTGTATAGCTGTTACTGCCGTGGAAAATCAGCAGTGAAGCAACAGTCAGACAGAGGAGAAGACTCATTCATATTCGCTTCGTAACCGTCTCTGTCCCAGCATTCCTTGTCTTATGTCTTAATAGGAGCGTTAGAGGGCTTTTGGCTGGTGCATGTGAATCTTTTTGAAGTTCAGTCAGAATTGAAAATCAGATTAAAGAGTGACCAATTTTCCTTTGTCTTGTATGCAAAAACAGAGGAAGGAAATTACCTGGGGAGGGGGTGAGGGAACCGAAGGTGTCAGGCTAAACGATCCTGCTAGATTGAGCTGTCCCTTCCTCTGACTTGGCATTCTCATCTAGTTACCTCTGTGGGGGGAGGCAGGGTTTAATCAACCCCAGTGCAACTTTTCAATGTCACAGGACAAAATTAAACTCATTTACACTGAGCTCTGCCACCCAGCACTTTATCGCATCCCAGCTAAATTACATAGAATTGCTTCCATTAGTTTTGCTCTCCCACCCAGGGATTGCAAGAAGGAGAGAGTTGTTACAATCTGTACCCACAAGGCTTCTTATGCCTACTGCTAAGGGCCTGGGGGTTTATCTAAAGGCAATCTTTGATGTTCATTTTCTTTCTTTAAAATGGAATACTGTACTGTATGTGCTACGCATCTGTGATTAAAATAATTTGTTGGGCATTTGATTAGAACATGTACAGACATGTACATGTACATGACATTGACATACAGTCGTGTTGGACCTCAGACGAGTGTATTGATCTGTATTAGTGTATAGATCTACTTTATAAGAAGGAAAAATAATAATAATTTTCTCCATACAATATCTGCCTCCACACCCACAGAGCAGCATTTTTGAAATCTTTCAAAAGTAGATTTGTTTGGTTATTTCTGTTATTTATTTTGCTTGGAGAAGATAAAGCTGTGCCTTTGCTCATACTGAACAAAGTACACTGATACTTGTTATGAAACAGGTGGGAAATGTAATTCTTCAAAGATTAGGTTGATACACAGCGCCGCCTTCACGGGGGAATGAAAAGCAGCTTTGAGCTCACGAGCCCACGTGGTCTGTGCAGGTGAGAGCACACTTTAGATGATGCTTTGCAACTGCTGAGATTCGTAGAGAAAAATGATCTCTACACCAGTTTCCCAAGGCTGTTAAACTATGGCGAGAAATAAAAGGCAGTGTGAAAGAGTCGGCCTGTTGGGTTTTGTTGTTGTTTTTGCCTTCGGGCTACTCTGTTTACTCCACATGCTGGAGAATCATCTGGAAGTAACACATAAGAGTGATAATGCTGTGATGAATCTTCGATACTTTTAACACACCAGTCACAGGATTTGTGGTTAGATTTTTTGTTTATATTCTTCGCCCAGTTATACTTGATATGTAAAACTCAACTAAAAAGTAATTTCTTGATGAAAACCATGCATTAGCGTTTGATTTTAAAATGATTTTCTTTGAAGTTCAGCATTTAAGCCACAAAGTAGTCAAAAGAATATGTGCTCCCGAAAGGGGGAACCCGCCAGGGCCACTTTGCACAGCGTGTAAAGATGTTGGGCAGAGCACAATGAAAATATCTGGATAAAGTCACCCCCATATGTGGCAGGAAATATGTAATCGTATCTGCTATATAAGCAGTGTGTAATATTTTAGGAGCATTATAATTACACCAGTAGTGAATTAAATAGTAAATTTAACACACTTTGATACATCAACACCAAAAAAAGCCTTTTTACAAACTACACAGCCTTTCTTCACATTATTATGCTCTCATATTTTTTAGTGCAGAAACGCAGCCAAAATAAATACTTCCAAGACCTACGCTTCTCTGCCACTGTGCTGAGCAAAAAATGTTCACAATCAACTTTACACCACTCTCATCCCTGTCCCCCCCTAGAAATTCTTTGTATTCTGATCCACACAATGGCAATTGAAAATATGTTATGCAGTTCCCTTCTGTCAGCAGTTTGTAACAATTTCCATAAATATGTGTTAATATTCCTAGCAGAATATTCTGGACAAAAAGCTATATTTTGGGCTTGTTTGTTTGTGGGGTTGCAGTTAAACATTGTTTAGGCAAATAAACCCCAAATCGCACATGCTCTCTTGTTCTGAGACTTTAATGAATTAATGAGCATTCTCTCTATAGAAGTTTCTTTGTTCTGAAGAAAGTACACAGCATTTCCAGAGATGAGCCACAGCAGGTTTTTTTTGGCTGGTAATACAGCGCTGGTAATACAGAAAGAAGACAGTCAATCAAGATGTAACCTGTTACCATTCAGTTTAAGAAAATGTAATACTGTTTTCTTTAATAGGTACAAGTTCTTGGAATTACATTCTTTCTTACTATGTAAAGCTGCAAGCAAAGGTGAACCCTATCATCTAGAGCAGTATGTCTTTCATTAAAGTCAAAATACTTCTTCTGAACCCGAGATCAAGTTTTAACCCCAGAGGTTGAGCTCCGGTGTTGGTTTTCTTTTCCAATGCACGGTGCTGTCGGCCCTGACAGGATATCACCAGGTAGGTTCACACACGGCTCCTAATCTTTGTACACACACAACACTATATGCTGGAGGTGTTTCCTTGACAGCACAATTTCGCCAACATTTACCTTCATTCTTTCCCGCAGATAGGACAACAATGATACACAATGAATTTCCGCACACCGTCAACCCGGTGAATGGTTTGTGAATGAGAATGATACACACTTGGAAACATATATATTTCCATCTACTTTGGAAAACAATTGCTTTTGGACTGACTTCACTGTGACAGGTCATCTCGGTGCTCATCAGTCCCACCTCCACACTCCTGCAATAATTCTACTTCTGAAGCTCAAGTGATTGTCTAGTGTAATGTCCACTGAGGGGGAATTCACACACCGTTTTCAGCCGTGGTGGTGAAATGATGCCAAAGTCTTTTTGTGTGAGGCCGTATATGCCCTTTCATCAGCCCATCACCTAGTCCTTCATGAACTCTGCCATCATACAGTGAGCCTTTTCTGGAGCAGGGATACTGGCTGCTGGTTCTGAAGAGCCACAGGGCCTGCTGGGTTTGGCTCCACCTGAACTCTGAACCCCTTCGCTGTATTGTGAGTCTGTAATTCATAACTCTAGTGCTGGGAGGTTGTTATAGTTCAGGCTGGGGTTTGACGCCCCCTGTGAATGAGCTGGGACGGTGTCCACAGTAGCTGAGCTGGTCCCAGTCTCTGTCATCTACATGGTGTTGTAAGACCTGCTGTTACTGGTTCCTTGATTCACTTTCCCTGCTGCCTGCTCATAAATTACACCAATTTATTTTCTTGATGGGGAACATGGCTGCGATTATACCTGCTCTGCTGTGCTGTAATCTCACTGAAATGCCTTTTTTATATTGGTCACATCCTAAAATGACATGGTTTTGCGCCTGCAGCAGCGCCGGTATGAAGACGGAGGCAGCTTCTGTCAGGGCGACTGTAAATCTCTGGGAATTCAAAAGTGAACCAGCAATCTTTGGTTTCATTTAAAAAGGCTGCTCTCTGCCTCCCCTAGGAATCTGACTTGGGGGCTGAGGGCTTTGATGAATGAGCTTTTTCAGAATAAGAATTTTACCTCCTCATTAAAGCCCACATACTTTTTGCTTGCAAGCTGCTGCAGCAGATTTTTCGCTTGTTTGCTTGAGAGAAAATGAAATGTGCTGTGGACATGAAAAGTGATCGCATCCTGAGAATACATAACCAACAACAACATCCACTGAAAACAGCTCGTTGGTTTATTTGTCCACGGGTTTTTTTTTTAGAAAAATTAATCTGTTTTATGAAGAAAAATGTGCGTCTCGTAATGTTTTATATTGATGAGAGCTGCAGATGTGTAATCAGATTTTTCTGTGACAGCTGCATGATTCTTTAGTCTCTTTCACAGAAGACAGAGAAACCAAACAACGGAAAAGTACCAGCAGAAAGTGTTGGATATAATTCATGCCAAACAAAATATATGTCTACTGTTTGCCACAGTTCACCACAATCACTATCAATCAGAACAATCAATCAACCTGCAGAGCAATAATCAATTAAATAATTAAGGGACCAATAATGAAGTTCTGTTGTAGAATAAATGAGATGGACTGCAATGTGTATAAACCTTATATTGTTAATGTAGGTTAGCAATCTCCCTTCAAGGCATGCATGATAATTGTTGGGTACCTGTTAGAGCAGCCATGTGTGCCGTACCCACTTCATAAGGGAGATCTTGGCATAAGGAAACTGCAGGTACAGCCAGCTTTTCAATTAAATTAAAATAGGTAAAGTTTAAAATACAGGATTCAATATCACAGATGAAAAGGTATATGTTGATGTTGTGCCCAGATAGGCAAAGGCTTTCACAAAGGTACCTCTGGCTTGCTACATGTTTTATCAGATTTGTTAAGCCACAGCCTTTTCTCTGAATTGCAGATGGATATCTGAGATGTGTTTCCACTCACAGACTCCTAAGCCTGATGGCGGAGGCAGTCATTAAACTGCCCTGTGCTGAATTTAAAGAGTTTCCTTATGTGTGGATTACACTGTAGTGACAGTGACAAAAACAAGAACAGCAGTGGCCAAATAACTAGATGACTTTGAGCAGAGACCCCATTTTCTAATACTTCTCATATTTTTAACCTTCTCAGGTTTTAAGAAGTGTGGGGCTTCTAAACTCTGAACAGTGTGAATCCTTTGGATTAAATAAGTGCTATTTTCTCCAATTGCACCAAAGTAGAAAGATAAGTATTTCAATTGAGGTGTCAGGCTTGTTGGAGAATGGTTTAATTTTAATGAGTTCATTTGAATAGATGCAAGGGGATTTTATCAGCTGTGAGATCCAGACAATATTCCTCTAAATATTAATTTGATATTGTCTTAAATTGTAAAGAAATGGTGTCAATCATGTAAAAACAGGGCCTTGCTACTGTGTTTTCTCAGCAAGGGAACAAATGCTTACAGATCACTTACATGCAGTTTGTCAAATTGTTCACTGCTGAAGATCAAACCTGAAACATCAATGATAACTTTTAAAATAGATGTAATGCAACGTGCAATTGATTTGAACAGATCTGTGTTATAAACAGTTATTGAAAGTATGCCATTATAAATTAGTTTTGATGCATTTGCATAAACCATCATTGTACCTCCTAGTAAGTTGTTGATAGATTATCAGTTACAGGGCCACCAGGGAAATAACGAAGCTTGGAAACCTGACTTTGCATACGATGCACACGGCAGTCTTTGTGTGCAGAATGCTAAACCGCAAAAAAGGAAGATCTAAAAGCTATCAGTTTGGTTTATTTTTCAACACTGGTAATCACATGTAAACCTGCAAGTCAGCCATGTCGTACAGGTTTGCTTACATGCCACAAGAGCGTCATTTTAATTAGGCTGATAGCATGTGTACACACCATGAGCAGGTATTAATACCCACAGCTGAGTAGACCTAATTTTTAGTCATGCCTCATGAAAATCTCCAGTGCATCTACATTTCCATACATATTAGCAGCTTCTTAAGACCTTTATGTACTGCTGCTAGAGATACTTTCCAGCAAACTCTGCCAGATCTGAAATCAAAATGAGTTAGTGGCATCACTTGCTGTAAAGATGTTAATCTAAAATAAAAACAAACTCATTTTTCATATAACCAAGCAAGACAAACAGGAAGAACCCAGATGGAAAAACGTCCAGTGCCATTGATCTACAAATATAAAAAGAGAAGAACAGAACACTAAAAAGCACATGGAAAATTTGTAAATTAATATAATTATTATTAGTATTATGAATAATAATAATAATAATAGTATTTGAGGCCAAAAAAATGATTAATCTGTTCACAGTTATTTGTCATTATCTTAACTATTCATTTTTGATGTTGCATGTCCTTGGAAAAGAGCCTACAGTAGATAAGACTGATATGCTCCAAGTTGGTATATCTACAGATAATATATTTATGCTCTTTATTCCCATGACTGTGTCCGAATCTATGCTGCAAAGCATCAAAATGTTTTGTGAAGTAAATGCATAAAGATGAATCAGTTTGGCACCCATGAGCACTGTAAAGGAATTTACAAAATCATTTACAAAAATGTTACCATTTATACATAGAATAGTATGCGAACAACACATATTTCATACCTGAATTGTGAGCATGCAGTTCATTCAAGGTCAAAATGTTGCCGAGTTTGTCAGACATATATTATTTTAAAAGCAGAATCATAACTAAAAATTAAGTACTGGGTTTATGAGAAATGTAGTACTACACATTATCATGCATTGCACTAAGTGTGGACTGAAAGGCCTCTGTCATTTTTCTTTTCATTGTTCACAGCGGGGTAGGTTTTTAAGCTTATTAGTCTAATGCATACTTGCAAGATGTAATCTTGCATTTGTGCAAAGGGTGTGTCCTGTAGGCTGCTGTCTGTGTGAAAAGAACAACAGGCATTTTACTGTAATAGTTGAAGAGACACAAGATATGATGCTACATATCTTGTCTTTAAATTTACATCAATCAATCAATAAATAAATCAGCTTGATGTGAATTATTTGTGAGCTTACTTTATTATACTTTAAAACAGTTCCATTAAAACTGGTAGATTAAAGGTAGAGAGTGAAGGACCCCTCCCAGCACATAGATATAAGGAAAGCATATTTACTTCCTATTTTAATACAGGTATTTTATTGTTTCCCTGGAAATGTAGTGATATAAAAGCTTTCGACAGTTTGTCATCTTTAACCTCTCTATTATTAAGTCCTTGGAAACTTTAGACTTAATGCAATTTCATAAAATAAGTTTTCAGGGTCAGCTTTTTACCAGTCTTTTAAGTACCAGCATCTAGTAGTTTGACTGCCTACGGGGCAGATTAGATCATTTGACACTTCAGCTTGTCATTAACTCACCAGCACAGGAGGCTCCTGGTGAAAAATCTTCTAATGACTCCAAGCAGCAACTTGGAAAAAACAACCCAAAACGTACCCTAGAAAAACATTAGCCAGAGAAAACTATACACAGAACAAACGTAGACTTGTATAATGCCAAGTGCCAGGAAAACATGTAATACCTAAAAGGCAGGCAACATTTTGAATGAAATTTTATCAGATGACTGTACACACGATGTGAAAATTCCTTTTTGGCTACTTTTTGTTTGCATATAACTGCTAACCAGCAGTGTTTCTCCTTGTTACACAGGACATGTACACTTTTTCACATTCTTCATGTACAGATGATGTTCACTACTAAAACACCACAGATCATTACAGCTGTTTTTTATTGTTCTCGTTGATTTGTTTAAACTGGATGCATTAGCAGTCAACATTGTGTGCTTTTCAAAAGAAAGCAAACGTCTGATATTAGTAATGAGAAAAAGCTGTGGAAACACTGCCAGGGTTAATATTCTGAAAGCAGCGCCCTCCAAACCTTTGTGTAGGTCTTCTGTCACCCTCCCCCTTGAAGAGAGATGTGTCACGCACTAACAGGAGGTGGAGGATGAAGTCAGCAGAGGCCAGCTAATTAAAGTCATTTTCAAGTCCTAGCTGTAGAATGGAGTACAAGCAACACACTCTGTCCCCCAGTGCTCTGCCTGCCTGGCTGATTTACCTTGAATTAACAGTCTCATTAGTGGGTGAACTGATAGCGTGTGCTGTTGGATATAGACATTGATTCCAGGGGGGATTTTATAGACCTGATTTATGTGAAGAAGCCGCGGCACCACTGGTTAAACTCTTTTAATTTGCGTCGTCCTCATTAGAACTCAGCCTGAAGGGACATAGTCAGGCACATTTGTGATGAGTTCAATATTGGAATTAGGGACATGCTAATCAGAAGCATACATTTGTAAGGAGGAAGGAAAAAAAAAAACTTCACATCGTTTTTTATCATGCTTTCCAGGTTAAAGCAGTTGCCTTCTGATCTGAGGACTTTTTAGAAGCTTGAATACTTTATAGGTTCCCAGTATAATAAATATGCCCCTCAAGTCTTATGGTTTAAGTGTTGTTTCTTTCCTGTATTGATATCTATTTAGGGTCCAAGGTTTAAACTATTAACTCAGGTCAATCAACTGCAATCTTTACAATTGTCTGCTAGATGAATGATTGTGCAACAAACTCTGAAGATATGTCATTGATAGGTATAGCTTAATGAACAATAGTTATTCAACTACATTTAAAACATTTCAATACAACTGTAAATACATATTTGCTTTAAAATACAATCTCAGCAGTTTGAAAAGAAGAAAGGGAAAGTAAGGTTATGACACATGAAAAAGAAAACCAGATTATTTTTCACTGCAGAACCAAGCTGGGCACAAATTGAATGATTGCTGTGCGTGTCTCCCTTGTGGGCTTCCCAGAGGAGAGGCATGAAAAGAGAATGGATTTTAAGGCAACAGCAAAAAGTGGAACAGCAGAGACAGATTACTGAATGTGGCGATGACAGAACAGCCAATGTACAAATAATAATAATGATGATGATTGAAGAAGACACACGACAGATTTGACCTGTGGGTAGGTTTTACAAATTCTGCTCTGGTTTTATCTGGACATTTCAATAATATACAAATATTGAATATTAACTACAGAATCATTATATTTTCTACTCTGGAGTGGTTTACCTACAAGCATGTGTAAGGAAATGTATGACACTAGGCATTGGTGCAAAAAGGTAATCCAGGTCTATATTATTATTATTAATAATAATAATAATAATAATAATAATAAAAACTTTATTAACATAGCCACAAAAATTGGAAATAAGATAAATGGTATATAATATGTATATCTGTTATTGCATCTTTTTGAATCAGTCACCGTGACAGTTACATTAGGATGGAAATGAGTTCCTAGTATTAATCTAGACAGGAATAACAGACGTTTCATGCATGTAAAGACCACATATATATTTGTGCAGTTTGCGGCGTATTACTACATCCAATACTATGACAGCTTTTAATTTTTTCAGGTAGATCGAGTTCTTGAAGCCTGCAGGAAACATAGTTTTTGGATTACGTATCCACTGTGTCATAAAACCGCAGAATTGTCGAACTGGAGGATTCTTTTCATATTAATCATGAATTAATTTGCTACAAACTTGCAACGCCTGGCTTCGGTCGCATAAGACCTCTTGCAAGCAGCAGCAGCAGCAGCAGCCGCCGTCCCTGCGGAGACGCACATTGCAGCCGATGTCTACAGTAGCTCGGCTGTCATTGACCCTTTCGTTACAATTAAACAAGAAGAAACTTGAAACCACGGCAACAGATTTGATTGACACCGGCAGAAACCAAAGAGCGTCTACAATTATATAAACAGTCCGCCGTTCGACCAATCAGAGCCTTAGGTATGGGCGGGGTAAGCGCAAACACTGGGGTGCAATCTAACTTGGTAGTGGATGTGGGTGGGGTTAACAGCGGAGACGGACGTGCGAGAGAACCAATAGCAGAACAGAAATGGTAACGAAAGTGTGCAGAAGCCATTGGTCTCACACGCAGGGGTAAACACCGCGGAGGAGCTGTGTTTAAAGGACCAATGGCGGAGGCCCGGGGGCGTTTCCTCGGAGCTTATTAATGTTTGAGTGAATGTAAGGAGAAAATGATGGAGGGTTGATTGTTGAGTTTGTTACTCTGAGCTTCTTGGTATTTACAGTCTCTTCTGGGAATGTACCTGGTTGTGGTTTTATTCCTTTTTTTAAAACACGATATGTCATCCCGTACCTGCAGATTTTAATTGCAGAACAAGTGAATAGCTCTCTCAAAAGCTCTCCTTTTTTAATTGGAATGGCTGATACTGCAGAAGTAGTCATCAACATTATGTGGTGGGGGTAGTAGTAGGGTTAGGATTCAATATTTGCAGAAGGTGAGTAAGATTTTCCTGTAACTGGTAACCGGTGAAGCTGTCTGTAGTGTTGTGCACGATCGAGTCGTGTTGTTGGTTTGATTGCTCATGTGTTCATGTGTTTTCTGATATTCAGTGTTGACTAACTTAGCTCCTTCTCGAAGTGGCTGAAACTGAGCTGGGAAAGTGTGAGAAATAGACCGAGCAAAAAACACCGTATCTCTGCAATTGACTCTGCATGCATGCTTTTATGTCGCTGTGTGCGTGAAAATGAAGGTGTCGGTGGATTCAAATAAAACTAGAGCAGCTGGGTTTGTCTGTATTAATGGGATTTCCTTGTGCTAGCTTATTGCATCTTAATCTTCTGAGAAATAACACCCGGCTTTATTTCGCTACACTATGTATGAAAGCAGCTGTTTACTACACGCTAGGAAACGCGTACGTGGGGAAAAACAGCTGAAGTTGTGTCACTTCAGATCAGGAGAAATAATTTTTGGCTTTGGGTTAAGAAACGACCTTAATGTTATCATAAATCTATCATCCAGGTAGTTTTTAAATGAAATGGTAAGTAGGGAAATGTACACACGCCCGATGCTGATGATGCATTTTGAAGTTATCAGTGTATGAGTGCATATTTTAATACGTCCTGTCTTTCATATTTCATAGGTTGGCGAAACCGGGGCATAGTGTCTAAAGAGGGATGCCTATATAAAATCCAACCTGGGAACTTCCTCCCAACACCCCCCTGCCCCCCGCAGCCATGCATGTCCCTGTCAAACGTGGCTGTCACCAGAAGAGTCATTTCTTATCCCACTGGCTTTTAACATGAGGATTTGACTTCGAGAAGGCATGCCACCTCAGCGAGAAGACCCGCTGCGATAGTGTTTTTCCGATATATACATTTACTTGTCATGCTTTTGCAAACACAACTGAGGATCTTTGGCTACCATTGAAGCGGCACCACCAAAAAAAAACAAACAAAAAAAAAAAAAAACACCCCAAAACAACCCAACAGCAAGACGACACGATCCCAGTTCAGCGAGAAATATGGCTTCGGTCTGGAAAAGATTGCAGCGTGTTGGGAAACATGCCTCCAAGTTCCAGTTTGTGGCGTCCTACCAGGAACTGATGGTGGAGTGCACTAAGAAATGGTGAGTTTAGAGGATGCGCGTTTGTAAGGGTTGCAGGAGGAGGCCAGTACTCCCAGTAGAGACAGGAATGCGGAGCTGGCCTCTTCCGCTCTCTGGCTGTGATTTATACAGTCCTAGCGGCAGTGCGGGCATGTCTGGGGCTGGAGCTGGAGCTGGAGCTGGGAGGGGCGCTCTGTGCAACTCCAGTGCGGCATCTTATTCAATAATATGTTTGCAGTGCATTTCAGTCCTCCTCCTCCTCCTCGGTTCTTTTGTGTGCGTGTGTGCTACGATAAGTACTGTCACAGATGCATGACACATTATGAGTGGACGCAGTATTGCACGTTTTCTTTCTGATCTCTGTGTGCTCGTACTAGAGCAGAGAGATCACAGAATAATTTGGTCGCAGGATGCTACAGAGCTTCACTAGGGTTTTCAGTTTGTGTATGAGGACCATGCACAGGGGTATCGGCCACCTTCATCCGTTTACTATTTTCCTGTAATCAGACGTCACTCAAAGTGCTGCATTTTTCAAAGAGCTAAAACTAAGTAAGTTCTTTATTGGCTATGACAAAAAATGAAATGCCCTTGTAGTTTAGAGTAATCTGACTTTGTGTAACTGCATTATTGCCTCTTTTTTTTTTTTTGTAATGTATCATTCTGAATAATATGTTGCATATTTCGAATTTTTTGTGTTTATATCATCATCATCATCATTAGCCTATATCAATCCACTGCTGGATGAAGACCTCCCCAAGATGTTTCCACTATATCCATTTATCTATCTAGCCTATAACATTAAAAGCTCTATCTGTGCTTGAAGCTATTACTTGTTACAGCTTGACAGCAGCTTACTTGGACAGGTGCACCTTAAATGACCTTTGCTGAAAACAAAGGGGATCTTTTATCAACTTTGACTTCTGCAAACACACACCTTTTATAGCAGAGTGTCATCCTCAACATGCTCTTGTAATCAGTGGCACAGTGCTGTCAGGCAGCGTGTGTGAGAGGACAATCCAATCCCTTCATACCTCTTCACTTATTCCTGAATCCTGTCCTGAAGCCATTCATTTATGAGATTGAGAGATTGATAGAGTCTGCATTTATTTCAGAGGTCTGGACAGCTGTGTGTTAAAGTTTTTAATGGGGTCTTGATCCACTGCATCGAGAGCCTACATTATGAGATTGAATAGTGTTTTTTATTAAACTGACAGCTGTAGAGATGTTAAAAACTTAATTGGGAAATGGAAAGCTACCTTTATTGAAATGATTGGGTCTTGCTGTGGCCCAGGAGCTGCAGTCAGATCTGTACTTGTGCGGTGAACACCCAGTGACGAACGTGCTCACGTAACGGCTGTCTGCCTTGGATTTAATCTGTCCAGTTTGTTATTGCAATTGTGGAAAGTTTCCATCTACAGTAACTGGAAACAGTCCCAAGAGCTAAAACAGATTAAGTATATTTGAAATTGCTGGTGGATTTTTTTGAGGAAATGCATGGTCCATGCTCTGTGTGCAAAGGCAAGAACGTCACTTATCTTTATACAAGAGATCTGAGATGTTCTATTGCACAGTAGCCCACCTGGAACAATGGGAGTATTTTTGTATAGAGGAAGCATTTTTTAAACCCGGGAAAGGCAAATATATACACACAAGGATGGTGCTGATAATAGCATCCTGCTGTGGAGATTTTATTTATGTATTTATTAGCTAATGTCCAATACTTAGTGCTGTTTCAGAGACTATTTCTCCCCTAGACAGTAGTGGTAGACACACAGATGAGATAGCTGTGAAGAGAGAAGCATGTACAGTATTGCACATGGTTTTTAATCATTTACCAATGCTGTGCAATAAAACTATATAAAGCATAGGTAGTTAGTCAATAAAACAAACATCTGTTTTCAGAATCTTTATATAAATCTGATACTCGTATACTATTTGAAATTCAATTGAAAAAGTAGGCTATAAATTAGGTTATCAAGTCTGCCAGCAGAAGACTTACAAGCTCATGATAGTGTTTAATTTAGTGGTCCTCCATCTGAACTTTAGCTTTTCCTTCATACTTCCAGTTTAGTTTTTATTGTAGAGGAAACTATTATACCAAGCTTCCTATGAACACTGCTGAAGGATGTTTTTCACCATGACTGCCTTGTTAGTCCAAAGTTGTTTTGCGAGTAGGGTGTTTAGGTGCCACTTGAGAAAGTAGACGTCTGACACAAATAACCATGGATGAGCCCAGACAAACGGTAGTACTTAAAAGCACGTGGGTGTTCAGGAAAGAACCTCGACTTGCTCAGTGATGCTTGACGGAAAAATTAGAAACAACAGTACGTTTTTAACTTTCTGTACGAAGAGCCACAAAATTAAGCAGACTTCTCCCACACAGGAAGAGTTAAATAATCACATACAAGAAATGTGTACACCCAAAACATATTGACCACTCCATCCCGGGCGGGGTAAATTAAACTTATTTTGAAAGTGCAACCAGTGTCGGTGGAAAAACAAATCCTGTGAAAAAGTTTTCAAATGTTCATTGTTTTGTATGTAACTTAAAAATAAGGATGTATATTTCCTTGCTTCAACATATTTTAAGGGCTACTCATGTTGCCTTTTGTTCTTTCTAGATTATCTGATGGTATCTTATTTTTGGAATAAGACAGAGAGACACCTTGACAGAGTCGGAGCATAGTTTAACCTGCCACGTGATTATTGGCACTATAGAAGAAGGAGCCAATGAAAAGAATGACGTTACTATTTTGATAAACCCTAAATATAAACCTGAATAATTTCCCAAAATGCTCTTTAATAAGGGTACTATTTCCCCCTGATTATAAATGTATGATTAGTAAACCTTTTTGTTGCTCTTGTTCTGGTAGACTAGAGCAGTTATAAGCTATTCTCACTCTTCTTATTGGGTATAATTTAAATAAGTACTGTCCTCCAAATTGGATAATACAGTGCAGCAAATAAACACAGTAGTGTTATTAGACTTTGATTTGGAGACCTGTTATATTTATTTATCTCTCTATATATGAAATTAGATTAGACCTGTCAGATCCCGTAAAAACAGCTTAAAGGTGATGAGCTGCTATTCAATTTATAGTGCTCTTGCTTTGAGACTATAAATTAAATAGAAAACGCCTTTCTTTTCATTCAGGAGTACAATAATTCAAGCAGGGAAAATAGAATATGCTGGCCCATGCAGTTTTAGAAACAGTTTTTGTCCAAAGAACCCTTTTCAAAAATGCTTACAATGTTTTTCTTTTCGCATTTGATCACAATAAGAAATTAGATTTACAACAGCCATTTGTACAGAGAAAGAGGAGATCGATGACTGGTCGGTCAGCTGTCTGCACCGCTGCTCCTAATCAATGCAGAACATAGGCCGTTGGGATTTAATTTCTAATATTTATTCATTTGTGTTCATGATGATACGATGAGTGGATTACATTACAATTAAATTGAATTGATTAAAATCAGGGTTGTTGTAACATTCTAATTCTAGTGGCGTTATGCAGGGGATGACAAAGCTGTAACTGGTCCATTCGGGGGATGGTTCTTCAGAAAATGTATTTTGCATCATAAAAATGTGTATACACATATTCACTAATCTCAAGGTCATGGCTGTCTGATATGTGCTGCAGTATTAGCGCATGTTTAAGTGCAGTATGTGAGAACTGTTTGAACTGTCACCTTGTTTGACATTTCTGTTTTTTATACAAGGATCAGGACAAAACCTTAAAAAAAATAATAACGAAAAGCCCAGCAGGGGTAATCTCTCCACAGCCAGAACATCTGATAAGTCACCCTGCCTGTTAAAGTCAGTGGATAGTAGGCAGTAGGACATTAAGCAGATTGGAGCTTTATTCTTCTCTAGAACCTTAATAAGTGTTTTGTACACTTTTAGCTGTGGTCTGAAACTTGAACCTCGTACCTTCACATCCTTGCTGGCAGGGGCTTCAGTAAGTGAAATAACAGGCCTGTTGTGCAGTTTTGCCCTAATGTGTACTGACATTATTCTCCACAAGGATTTCACAGACCCCAGACCCGAATTATGCTCTATCAAAAAGTTCTGACATAATTATCTAAAACGGTCAGCCCAAATATTATTATACACCAGGTTTGAAAGTTTTCATTTTTTTTTCTACATTTACAGAGGGGCATAACACAAATAGTTTGTTTTCCTATCTGCCGAATGTGAAACTGAATTGGTTTATGGATGGCCAGTTCTTATTTTTTGGATCTTGTATTAAAGTAGTGTTAAACTCAGTAGTTCCCTTTTGAATACAAATTCTCATGATACTTTTCTGTGTTTCGCAAAGTAAAATCTAGAAGTATATCTGGGACAGGAGCAACAGAATGCGTGATTTTTAAAACTGTTTAAGAAACCTCTTGGTTTCCCTTTGGGCATATTCCCTTGGTTGATCTAAACAAAGTTTATTCATCCAGCAAATGCAAACAAATGTCATCTCCCCTTTGAAGCTTTGGAAGCTTATCTAGATCAGTGTCGATAATTATACATCCTGTATGATGTTGAAACAGAAAACCCCTAGGAAATGCATGTTTAACTCGATGCACGGGCCCCTTCATTCCTCCCAGGAAACAGTGGAAATGCACCACTCCTTGTTGGAAACATACAGGTGTGTACCTCTGAAAGGCAGCGTCATTTGGAGATTTAGTGTCTAATACACTGTAGCCAATAGTTTGCTCTGGTCAGGACATGCTGCTGTTGCGTAAGTGTTGCCGGTGTGACTAGAGGAATGTGTCAGGGAATCCTGTATATGTGCTTATCTATGCCTGTATACATGGAGGGTGAAACAATGTGTATTAAACATGGTGACACATTTGGCAGGCAGTCCAGCAAGAGAAGAAATGGCTTTTTCACTTCTCACATTGCATTGTTGAAGCCGCAGAAAATACACTCCCACATTGTGTTGAGCTGATTGTTCTGTGCACCGTGGCACTGTCCCATTTCACATTACCATCGGGAAGCATGTGCGTTTCACGTGGTCCGTTTCAATGCCTGTTTGTAGGAAGGGTGTATAATAATGCCATTGTAACAGTAGCTCACAGATTCAGTCCGATTCTCGTTCTGTTGTCAAATGTGCAGCTGGAGAAGTCCCTGTGGACCTGCTTTGGCCATGAATGACTTCTGGCCCAGTTCCATGGGCAGGCTGCTGCCGTTTCTACTGTTCACACTGGTTCACGAGAACTGGGTGTTGGGCACAAATGAATTGACAATGCAGCAGTGCTAAATGCATTTCCAGTGATTGGCACTCCAAAACATTACGTTTTAATAGGACCTTGTTGTGGTTGAGATGAAAAGCATTGAGCACGTTGGCTGTTTTTACTGAATAATTTAAAAAGGAGGACTCATTTTCTCAGTCAGTTTGTGGGTAGGAGAGTGAATTTGTTTTCTGCCTGTTGGATTGGGCCCTAGACATGCTCTGCTACATATGGGATAGAAACCTCTCTGACTGGAGGACCTCAGCAGTCCGTCTCCAAAGACAGACAGGGAGGCCAGGAGACTGCACGGCTCCCCATTGCTGCTGCACTGCACTACATGGTGGTAGCACAAGAACACAGTGTTTAGTCACAGCATGGCTACTTTCTGTGGTCTCCTACAGTATGTCTTGAATTTCCATGTCATTTCCTTTGCTGCGGAGGTTCAACCCAAGTCCTTATTATGCCAGTTTGTTCCTTCATTTTAGGATATGGCTATGGAACTTATATAGCCTATGTACTGTCTGACCGTGTACAGGAGAGACATTTCAGGAGGGAATCTTCAATTTCAAAATTCACACCAAACGAATCTCCAAAGTAAACTGTTGCGATTTTTATTTTGGGTAATTTAAAGAATTTGCAGAAACATACATTAGAATAGAAAGTCTTTGCAGTGATCTAAGTTTACAGCCTATTAATCTCCTGGCTCTGGCTTCGTTTGGGCTGCTTGCTTGGCCTGGCCTGGCTGCATACCTGCATCTGTCAGTTAGCTTGTCAATCACAAGGGTGCTCTCTGTAGCACAGAATCCCCCTGGCAGAGTGCCATCTGTTTGAAGGCTTTTATGGTTGCTTTTGTTGGTTTGTACTTCCATATTTCCATCTCTGTGGCTGTATGCGACATGTTTACTGCTTGGGACGTGTTTGTTATTTTTTTAAATACCCTCAAATTGATCCAAGTTCCTGACCTGGATCGAGTGATACATACTTTAAATTAGCCTGAAAGGGACTCGACTGAAGAGCATCTGCTTTCTTGAATGCTAAACAGTAGGGTTTTCAAGCACATTTCAATTTTTAAAGCACATGGTGATCTGAGCATTTTGGACGTGAGTCACCCTGTGATTGAAAAATTTTAATGTGCTCGAATTAGGAGTAGGCTGTCTTTACACCGCATGCAGCAAATATTTATCCAAGTAAATCAGTGAATTTAACACCAATTAAGTATTTCGACATGAAAGGTGGCGATTGTTACTACAGACCTTGCTTTCTTTGAATTGTTTGTGATTCATGTGAAATTAAATGCCTCGCCCTCCTTCCTTTCTTGGGGCCACACAATGTGATTAAACCCCATGTCAATCACCTGTCGGACTAAGCCAGGTGAGCACACCTGCAACTCATCCCGAGACCTGCATGAAAGGGACCCATTTGCGCCGCTCAGGGCAGAGTACCTGAGGGAAAATGCATGGAGGCTGAATAGCAGTGCTAACAAACAAAACAAATGGAGCTAAAAGACAATTGACTGACTAACATAATTCCGACATTGAACCCCTCTGTATTACTGACACGGAGACCCTGACTGACTGCGATCCAGAGCTGCGACCTCAAATGCGTACGGCTTGCACCCCACACCGTATACCCTTCACTCTCCCTTTGGATGTGAGGCCCTAACCATGGGGCTAGTTGAAGCACAGGTCTTCCCCTTGCCCTGACCTGCCTTCCCTTTGGCTCTGTGATTACCCCTGAGCAATGGGGAATGTGGACCCCTGTGCTCCTCATTGCTTCTGCATGGCAGGGTCAGATGGTGTTTCGCTGCTTGGGCTGGTAACCTCATCCCCAGCTGCACTGGAAACCCCAGGGCTGACAGGTTCCTTAGCCATTAGGTGGGAATAAAAAAAAAAAAAAAAGTACCTATATTGTAGAGAATAATTATTTCCTTTCTTCGTGACATGTCAAGTCAATGTGAACCTTCTTAATCTGGGCAGTGGAACATTTATATTAAATGGAAAGAATGACCCTACCACAAGTAAAACCAAATGTAGAAGAGATGAAACCCTGTGTCAGTGATTCATTCAGTATAATACTGTGTAATTAATGTGGAAACCTATTATAATATCGTTATCAATTTAAAAGCTGTAACATGTAGTCTAATGCTCTCTTTGGTAGGGAAATCTAACGTATCTAATTCAAGTGTTTCTGAAATAAATCAAAAACTAATAATACTTAATAATCCAAAACCATAACACAAACCACAAATGTGCTTCTAACGTTGCTCTAAAGTTAAAATGCCACAATGCTCAGATTTTATATATCTCGCCAAATCAAGAGCAGAAGGTAAAAGGTGCTGGTTGTCTTCTGTTCTTTTGTTGTATTTTATAATCGCTGCTTAGGTCTTTCTCTGGGGAGCGGTCACCAGGTGACGGTCTGTTGAAACACTGGAGGCGGTTGCTGAACCCACGGGTCCCTTGATCAGTGTTACTGTGCTTTGAAATCTTTGAACAGCATATATAATATAATATGAAACCTATGCTTTAAGTTCTGGATCAATAAATAGCCAATCGCTTCCCCTCCTGCTAGGTACACTTGTCCTTTCCTGCAGAACACAAAGTAATCCTATTGGTGTTTTTTTATATATATCAAAGCAAATCAAGGGAAAATGAATAAATAGAAGTAAGAGAGTGCAAGCCACTTCATACTAAAATGTTTGGTGACATCCTTGCATTTAAGTTAACACCATTTCCGTGATACAAATGGCCAACTCAAATACATTGCAGTACATTAGTCCAAACTAGTTATCGCTATGTATTTTGGCTTTGGGTAGCCTTGGTTCTCTAAATCTCCACTTCTTTCCAGGGACTCCTTAAAGATTACATTTTTTTTAATTTAATCTTTAACAGAATTCAAACTTGTTTTACTACAATAGATGGCTGAAAATACACACACGCACGGATGCACATTCAAAGAAATAAAATAACACTGATTTCTTCTTCTTTTGGGCCTATAGATTGAGACATCTTTCTTATTTAGGTCGCTCTTCCTCCCGTTTGACCTTGAGCAGGCTGCTTAAACGCTTTCCCAGAACGAACTGATATAGGGGAGACTGTCTGTTGTAAAAGAGGCCCTGTTAATGGTGTTTTTGTAGTTGTTCTTTATGTATCCCATAACTGTGTCCCTGCATGTGATCTGCTAGTTAATTTTGAGCTCTGGGGAAGAGGGAATTCACTTTGTACGCCCTATAATTTGTATTTATCATGCAGCTGTCCATTGCCGCAGCACTGGTAACATGGATTTCAGCACAGGTGAGCAATACATTATCCACACAAGTATGAACAGATGTGTGTTTTTTTTAAATAACTGCTTGCGAGGAACGATTATAGAATTGTAGGATGGCAAGCAGCTGACTCCACAGAATCTTTACTGAGTGGCAAGATAAAATGTAGCTTTCTCATGCAAGTCACGTACAATATCCTGTAATTCCAGTAACATGATTGGTGTGTTACATGGGTACTTTTCTTTCAGTTGTATCTTAGAGAGGGATTTCCTTAGTTATGAAAGACGCATTTGTTTTTGTTCTTCCCTACATTAACGAATGCCTGCAAGCATCAATAACTGTGGGGGAGCACATATTCATATGGAACATGCAAAGATTGGTTAATGGAGGGGAATAAAGGATATTTGTGATCAGTATTAGGAGTGATTGATTTCTACCCTGCGGTTTCATTTTGGTATAGAACATCATAAACATTAAAAACTGTAGTTACATTACAGAGAGTACACAGCTACTGAGACCATTATACCACTGAGCATATGGCATTAGCCCATGCTCAATTAATTGCTGTCAGAATGAATAAACTACAAATGCAATGGAAGTTAAAATGTACTTTAATATCTGCTCCATTTAGGATGATGATGCTTGCTGGAGATATCAGTGTTACAAATGAGGCCATGGCCTTGACCTTCAGTAGTGTCTCGTTTGCAGGTCAGGTAATATGCTTTTAAAACGCACATTTGTTTTTATTAGTCCTCATCGTTTAAATACTTCATACAGTAAGGATTTCCATCACTTTAGCAACTGGTCTGCCCATATTTTTCAAAATAATCTTGATTTTAAATTGATTATCTGAACCGAAATGGATGTAATTCATGGAGAACTGTAAAACCGGCTAGATGGTTCCATTTCAATTACACTTGGGTTACAAAATATATTACAAGAAAGCAGTTGTAACTTGCTCTGCTGTAGAACAAGGAAATGATTGCTATACATTCAAATATAACTTGGGCACTGCTGCTCTGCATTTCAAAGAGGCAGGTGATTTTGATGTTATTTAATTTGGTGCCAGTAATAAAATGTATGCAGTACACTCGCCAGTATTCTGTACACCGAGATAAATGGTTGCAGGGATCAACAGCATGTGCTTTGGCAGCTATTCCACTTGTCCCAGAAACAGCCCAAGGTAAAGCCTGTATTATAGTTAAGTAGATGTTTCTGCTAAATTGCTCAAAGTCACTTACAAATTACAACCAGTGCACAGCTAATTTAGCACAATTAAACTCGACAACCATTGATCACCCTGTGCACAAGTGTGAAATATTAATGATGGAGCGGTACTGAATCAGCAACGCGTTGCCTGCAAATGAAATTGATACAGTAATTTTTTTGTTCTTTTTAAGTACAGAGAGCCGTTTTCCCTCTCCGTAACCTCTGGGATGCGTCATAGCCAGTCCTTTGTTTTGCTTCTCAAGACTGCATTTGCCATGGTGAGGTTATTAATTAAGTTGAATCTTGCCTGCAGTTATATGAAGAGGAGAGAAGATAAGAAAACTGAAAAATGTAGGACAAAAAAGACATGCTTCACATTCCGATGGGGAAGACTTTAAAAGGCAATAGGACATATGGAAGTTTTTTGTATGTTTTTATCAGGGCAGTGTTTGTGTGACTGATGTGGAACAGATTTCTGAAGCTGTTGTCGAGTTGTAGAGATGGTACAGTGGCAACTGTTATAAAGCTGCACAGAACAAAGTTTCGTTCACTTCACTGCAGAAATGTGCATATGGAGGTTTGTTCATTATATGGCAGTGTCTCCTTTCACTGTCAAATCTGACATATTTGCCTGTAAATATCACCGGTTTAAATCTGATCCCTGACAAAGTAGGCTATATTTAATTGAGAACAAAATGTGTGCAGCATAATTTGGCACTAAATCAGTCAATTCTGGGGCTTGCAGAGGTCTTCACTGAGTAGATTGGATGCAGGAGTCCAGGCCCTCACATCTCCTGGATTACCACAGCACTGAAAATGTCAACTTTGATGTGTATTTTGTTAGTTTGTAGTTCTGGTGTGCACGTTTCTGCAAGTTGTCAAAATTCATACGGCGCTGATCTAGCAGCCTTCAAAAACCCTTTCCCCAAAGCTGAAGCAGATTCTCCATTTCCTGCCTTTGAAATATTAGATAGGATGACTAGCAAAAGCTGGGGAACATGAAAATGGCTCATTGTTACTGTTGGCTTTGACAGATTTAATCCTGTTAAACACTTATTCACAAATGATGTGGAGAGTCACCTGGCGTGTCACTGCCGCTGGAGTGGTGCTTCATTTTTCTCTTCAGAGATACTGTGAGAGCCTCATCAGTCCGTGAGGTTTGTTTTAGTAAAATGCTTCACTTTAGGGTCAAGTGCTTGTTGGGAATAAAGCAATCCCTTATCTTATCTACCTACTTTGTTCCAGCTGCAGTCAGGCTTGTTTTGGTGTCAGAGGAGCGCCGAACACCTCTGCTCCTCGGTCTCCTATTTAAAATGATGGTCTTAGTCTCTGTCGTTTCCCTCCTGGTCAGCAGCAGCAGGGCTCACCTTGAGACAGCAGGCACTCAATGACGTTAAAAGCTCATCCTCTTAGAATAAGTCTGAGTGGTACGTATGGTAGGAAAAAGAGGCTTGTGTTTGAATGGGTTTCAGAGGAAAACCTGCACGAATAGGATATATACGATTTTCATAAACCAACTTAAAATGCTGAATATGTGATTAGATGCACTGGCTTTTTATTTAAAGTATTCTGCATTTCTACCTTTTTCCCCCATAGATATTTTTCCTTGTGCTCACTACAGTACTGAACCTCTTGCCTGCTGGGATTGTGCTGTAGTTTTGCTTATAGGCTAAAGGGAGGGGGCTTCCTGTATTGTTGCTCTCGGGTAGCGAACTTTTAGAGCCAAGTAGTTTCTTGCAGGAATGCTTACAGCACATGGCTTTGAAAGCAGCAGGGCCCGGATACATATTATTTTGGTAACTGTCACTGACTCGCTTGAATTCTTCAGTTCCCCACTTGCCTCTTCAGACTAACACTTCTGTTCTTGATGATAACATCTGTATTCTCTGGGGATGTCCAGGCTGACCTACTTTTATATTGCTTATGTATTTATATATCCATACAATTTATTATGGCTTGTCATAGTAATTTTGCTGATTTGCCTGTGGTTTTGTTTTGTAAGGATCACCACCCTGGATTTTACACCCTACATTCCTGACCGTGCCTCCTCCCTACAATGTTCTTAAAGAACCAAACAAATTGGAACTGGCATTCATTTAATTATTCTAACCCCTAATTTTAGAATGGGCAAGTGTTAATGGACTTCACTCACCACTAGAGTCCTCATCTTAGTATGGGGAGTGACACATTACAGGTACTCCAAGATGATTCCTGTCAGGCCATCCAAACTTTCTCAACCTCTGAGCCCATACCATTGAGGGCAGAGCTAAGGCCATGAGGGGTGGCCTTGTTTCTCTCGCTGTCTGTTAACACTGCAGGCTTATTGGCATCCATCGAGCCACAGGGGTCACAGGTTGCAAGGCAAACCAAGGCCCGTTGTTTCAGATTGGTGGCCCTTCAAAGATTTTATTACTCATTGTACCGATAACTGTACCTTTTCCAATGTCTCCATTGAGCGTCTCTTGGCTTTTGCTGCTTTAAGTAACGTTCAGCTCCTGAATTTAGTGCTCTGAGCCCCAGGTTGTTTACTTAAACCTGAAGCCAAGGTATGTTATCCTAGCTCTGTAGTTCCCCGTGTGGGATTTAGCTCTAAGAACCCTGTAAATGAATACAGAATGTACTTCTAGTGAAACTTTCCGCAGACTGTGCCTCAACTGGCATATAAAGAAAGTAGTGGATTAGAAGAACATAGTCTTCTCCAAATAATGTATTGAAATACTCCTAATTTCTACATAGTTCATTCGTATTTTGGCAATAATTTTGAGAACGACAAAGACGCAATCGTGACATAAGTGTTATTCTAAATGTGTGTAGAGTAAGGTAATGAAGACTATCTGTCAGTCATTGATAAGAGTCAAATACATGTGTGAACACAAGCTGATGGACCTGTTGCAGTCTGCTGCAAAATAAATTACATTTTCCTAATTTAGTTTTTTGTTGTGTTTTTGTTGCTGTTTCCCTGTCCCTGCATAGTCTGTAATCTCACTAGGACACGAGCCAGAGATGTCAACTGGGAAAGAGTTTAGGACTTTGTCTTGGTGCAAAAGTCCAGTATCTCAGATTGCCAAAACATGTTTTAATTGATCACTCACTGTAGAAAGCAAAATAGAATATATTCAAAGACAAATATTGTAATATCCAAATATCTCTACCAATTTGTTTGACAGTTGCAGCTTATCTGTATTCACTGTAAGTCTTTCTGTCTCAAGCACTGTCTGCAGTGGGGCAGTACACCTTAAACTTTGTAGGCCAGTCCAAACAGGGACTTTTCTGTACATAAAGAAACCAAAATAGTTTGCTGCACTTTTCACAGATGCTGCTTGTGAGAGGGCAGTGAAACCATGGCATCCTGTATCCCAACAGAAGTGTTGATTTAGAGGCACTGTGTGCTGCTCTGCAGCCAAATATTTTATAACCCCATGACCCAGCAGATGTTGCTTAAGAATGTATTGCTCCAAATGAAAGGGAAACAATTTGTTTTTAGGTTATTTTTCTTGTCAGAAGGTGTACTGCAGTTATTCTGTCAACCTTGCATTTAATGTGTTGTATTTGTTTTTATTTTTACATGTTTTGTATATCAAATTAAAATAAACCGTTAACCATAGAATGTAACATTGATGGATGTGTTGACCTAGTGCACTCTAGATATATTACAAATGTAAGTAGGTCAAATGTTGGTTTACTCATCTGTTTTTCACATTCTGAAGTTCTGTTAGCTTGATAATTGATAATGAGACCATAGATTTGATATATGACAAATTATTTCAAAAATATATGCTGTTTATAGCATACTGCCTACATAAGAAGAGGAACTAAGATTAAGATGTTAAATCATCTGGTGTAATTCTAATATCTCAGCCAGACAACAGAAGGGGATAACTCATCGAAACCAGTAAATGTCAACATTGTTGTTCTTATTAAAGTGGGAGGGTTATTTTGTATCCGAAATACCAGTCGCCTGCTGGAGTTGGACTTCTGAAGGTTAGGGCAGGTGATGTAACCCAAAACATGCTTCAATAAAGTGTAGAACTTTTAAAACAAAGTTTCCCAATGTAAATGGTACAGAAGAACCTAGACTCTTACATTTTCTTTTAAAGAGGTCTATAAGACCTGGAGGAGCATAACTACTTGCTTATGTCATCCTCTGATTGTTTTTGTCAGAGTGGAATCTTGGCATGATTGTTGTAATGGAGACCGCTGTGCTTAGGCAAAGGGTTCATGCATTTACATTTCGACTTTTCGCTGAGAAGAAGTCAGATATTCATCCTTTTGACCAATTCCAGGATGAAATGTAGTTTCTGTTAGAATATATTCCTGAAAGGCTTGATGCCTGTTATGTAGCACTTGAGAATCATTTAGAAGGGCATGTTTTGAATATCCAACCGTCTGCAATCTATGCAGCGAATGCCTTGAAGTCTGAAAGCATATCTCGTTATAATAAGAGTTATGTGAAGGGACGATGCCCATACTTTGTAACTCTTTCAGGAAGAGTCAAAACAACAGGCTGTGGAGTAAAGGAAAAAGCATTATATTATTCAGATTTGTTTATAATAATCTTAAAACTCTTACTTTCATAATTCCAGGTCATACACATATAAGACTCCCGCATCATTCGGTGATTTCAGGCCTGCTTCAATATGAGACGAAAACACTGGAAATTCATGTTTTGATTCTCAGCTTGTTACCTCAATTGTAGACACTTTGCAACAAGTAAAGTTTGCAGTGTCTGTTGCTGGAGCCGTCACTTTATATTTGTGAGCCTCCAGCTGAACCTTTGTGGATGTTGTTTCCAAGGCGATGAACGGTGCCATTGCGTGCCAGCACCCTAACGGACAGCCGGCCTGTTCCCTTCACAGGCTGCCATATAGATTAAATGTACTACAACCAGGATGAGATTATTATTGCTTCTAATCTAGATCCGAATTTCCAAAGTGTGAGGTGGAGTGAGGTGGGGGCAAACCTGCTGCTGCCGCTGAGCACAGAGGTACTGCAGTCAGAGCAGGAGAAAGATCGGAGCAGTCATTTCATGCTCCACCTGACAGTGCCGGCACCTGATACCTACTGCACACTTGGAAGCAAGGTCATTATTTATTTACTATACTGTAAGATCCTGGGGCATCAGGAAAGCCTATGAGTGTTAGAGTGCTTTTCTAGAAGGAAGAAGTTTACAAGAGAAACCTGTGACTTGGAAAAGCAGAAAAAATACATAATGTGAATCTGCGATTGAGAGTAAATGCTATCACAGATTGCAGATTTCAATCCAGACTTATGTTTCTCCTTTTTCCCAGGCAACCTGACAAGCTTGTTGTCGTCTGGACCAGGAGGAGCCGACGGAAATCTTCCAAGGTTTGCTTGTTTGTTTTTAACTTGACCAAAAAAAAAAGTGGGTGTGCTCACACTCCAAGAAGAGGATCCAGTGCTCAGGTGAAGTAGGATCACGGATAGAATTTGAAGCACAAATCCATTTAGTAATGTGGTGTGCAGTCAACTTAAACTGCATTGAAAAATATTCCCTTCATCTTCCAAATCTGATGCTGTAGTTGAAGGACATTGACATGGACATCGTAAGTAGAAGCCTAATACACCAGGGCCTGGTGCCAAGTGTTAAGGAGGATGTTATCATCCATTTAAGAGCCACATCCTTGACCATTTCTATCTATGTTGGAATTACAGATTGGCTAATGAGTTTGACCTCTGGTGTTAACCACAACAAGGAAGTTAAAAAGTAGGTCATGGTCAGTGTGTTTGATTATACAAAGGCCTTGTTTTTAAACCTTCAAATTGCTGTCCGAATACATCATCTTTCACAAAAGGAATATTTGTGAATTGATCCCTGTGTTTTATAAAATGTGTGATGCTGGTAGTTTTATTTATGTATTCTTTTTTCCTCAGTCCCACAGCTGGCAGCCTGGAATCAAAAACCCTTATCGGGGTGTCGTGGTGTGGCCTGTTCCTGAAAACATCGAGATCACCGTCACGCTTTTCAAGGTACACCAAAAGCACCCGGCTCAGCTTTTTCCAAAATCGCGATGAAAGACTCTGACACCTTAGTTTCCTACGTGGTTTGGAAGTGTTAAGGTGTTTCACTATAGAAAATGAGGGAGACTTTATATATAAGGCCTTTAAGTCCCCAGACAGATAAAGCCATGGTTACATTCTTCCGTCTATAAATTGGAAGGCCATGACAGTTTTCCTGAGAGTAATGATGTACTGTAAAGCAGTACCAATGTGTTGTGAAGTTTAGCAGGGAAACAGGAGAACTATTGCTAACAGCCTGTCGTATTGAATATCCTACGAGCAGCTCCGTTCTGTTTTCTTCGCCTCTGTCACTGAAGACTGCCTGTGACATGATGCAGACGGCCAATTTGCAAGGCTGTGTAAACCTGTATGGGCAGATATGAGGACCATATAACGTGACGTCTCTAAAGACTACCGAAGCTTTTGTAACTGATGTGCTGTAGTCCATGATTCTGGCAGCCATTTTCCATGACGGATGATAAAGTAAGCTTAATCTTTCTATACAAACTAATTCATATTGAGCGAAAAAACTAAAACAAAAATGCATAGAAATAAAGACCTCAACATATGTCCCAATAGAAATGTGGATTTCCTGAGCAACATGCCCAGAACTATAACCAGTCTATTAAGGGTTGGTTCTGATGTAGGATGAGGGTTAATGTCCGGGGTTAGTGTTAGATACAAGAGATTTAATTCCTAGACATTACAGGAAAGGCAAGAAAATATCAAGATAAATAACACTATTAAGTATTGGAGTTTGAGAGTTTGTTGCGGCCTTTGCTCTATAAAAAAATAATTGCATTCCAGAGATAGGAGCATGTGCAGTAAACGGGAGGACAGGAGCGTGTCCACTCCCACGGGAAGAATACATCTTAGACAACCACCTAGCTTCAAAACCCATGAGAAAAACCTATCCTCATTTCCACTTGCAATTATATATTTAATTTATAATATATTCTGACTGCTTCTGTACTTCCACGTTGGTTTGTCAGGGTGGGTGGATCTCAAATCTACTATTGTGATCTTCCTGAAATTCTGTAACCCTTCTGCAGACTTCATGAAAAGGGCATGCAGACCACCAAGTGTCTCAGAACTGCAATTGGAGATCTCAGGGGTAGACTTCCCATTATTAGGAAGAATAGCTGAATAAATGACACTGCATGGCTAGTCTGATTTACAGTGCTGCCTCCATCACCAGAGAGGCGCCCGGGAGAGCGTTTCTGAAACGAGTGAGACACTTGTCTGAGCAATACAGGAAGGACTGTAATTTGCCACTTAATGAAGCCGGAACGCATCAAGGAGAGACCAGTTAAATGCAATCTGCCCCAAGTGCTTTCTTTCAGTGGCCGAGGCTAAACGAGAAAAAAAAAAAAAAAGCCGTGTCACTTGTAGCTGCCTGTCACCTTGGGTTTTCTGCAGGGCCCTGGAAATGGTTTGTGGCCTTTCAGACTCGGTAATGGAAAAGGTATAAACACCCATTATGGCTCTGTACAATGTGGTTTAGGGTTTAAAAAAGAGAAAAGGAGCAACTATTATCTGGTTCTTCATCCACCTATCTTATAATAACCATTTACATTTTGATGACTTCATTATGCTTTTAATGAAAGTAAAGGGAGCACCGCGTTGTGTGCTTTGACAGATAGCATGGTGGGATCTCGGCTTCGATAGTGCGCTGCACTGTAGTGCTCACAGGGTCAACCCACACTTAAGTCAGCCAGAGTGATATTCTTGCCTCTCGACCTCCATTACGAAAGGTCTTTTTTGGACAGGATTGCGATAATTTTGTATGCATGTTGGAGTGTTAAATGTGCTGGATTCCTGCTCGGCTTCTTTTCAAGCCACATACAGGGTGATCTGTATGCTGTAAAACAGGTCTGCGCAGGGGTCAGGAGAAGATATTTGTACTGAGTAGATATTTACTACAAGCTTAAAATTCATTCTGACAGGTTTTATTGGCGTTGTTTATCCAAGTAATGAAAATAGTTGTTTCATGCAGCCAATGAAATGTAACCTTTCAGAAAGCAAAAAGAGAAATATTGCCTGCATAGGCCTCCAGATCCATAGAATGCACTCTATATTAAAGTAAAATTGGACGCAATAGTCTCGTGATTTCCTCAACGTCTAGACATTGGACCTCTGTAGCAAAGGCAGGTGTCTTATTTACTCTACTTCGAATTATGAAGGGTTTATTAGGCTCCACACAGACCTAACTCAGCAGTGGCCTAAGTCGGAGCATTCATTCCCCAGTCTCGGAAGAATGGCTTTTCCTCAAAAGCAGGTGCATGTTCCTCGGGGGGGCCAGGGGAACCAAGCGGCGGCGCTGTGCGGACGGCAGGGATGAGGAGGGCAGCCGGGCCTGCCGCAGGGTAACGGGGTCCCGGCTGGGAGATCTTTACTGTGGAGGCTGCAGTGCAAGACCAACGCAGACAGCCAGGGTTTAAAAATACATTCTGAACTGAGCAAGGGGGGAAACCCCAGGGTGCTGAGGTCTTGTTTTGCCTGGCAAGCTGTCCTTTACAGAAGCAGATTGTACAGAACTGTGGGGATTACTGGCAGTCTAGCTTTTTATTAGGTTTATTGTTATTAGTAGTATTTTAGGGAAATGGGCTATTTTCTATTCTGTTCCCGTGTTAGCCTGGGACTTTTAATTGCAGGACTGCTTGACCTTTTTTGTATAGGGTTATAATGGAAAGAGCAAGTTTTAGAACAAGTTTTTCTGTGTCATGAAGTTTGTCAAGTTTCTTAAATGTAACTTTTATTTGATATTTGAACTTGGGTGACTAGTAGTATTTGTTGCTTCCTGTGTTTATTGATAATTGTATATACTTCGATTTCATTTGATTGATCATTGGAATTAACTGCATGTTTCTCTACCCCTGGTAATCCAGTCTGGCTTGTATTTACTTATTACTTGGCATTCTTGGAGGCTATTAACTGTGGGAAAAAAAATATTCCTTGGTATATTCAAAGCAAAACTAAATCTTGTTTTTGATTGTTTCCAGATTTTCCTGCCCTATCAAATCAGAGAGACTGGGAAAACGTAGTGGCAGAAGTCTTGAGAAAATCCTGACCTCTGGATTCATTGAGTGAAGGAGTATAATTTATGGTTTAGCCTTTGAAGCCCAGCATGCTGTCTCTTCCCCTTTTATTGTATTCAGGGCTGTAGGAGCACCTCTGTGGGATCTAAGGTAGTGATTTGCCTTTGTGAATTAACAGGACAGCTGGCATTTCATGAATTAGGAAATAAAGATTTCGGTTGTGGCAATTTTGTGAGATGACATAATCTGAAAATTGTCCAATCGCTGGCAATACCAGAGAACGTTTGGTTGCTTAGCTACAGTTATATTAAGTACAATCACAGGTACATGTTTTGGTTTAGTATGTTTGCTACTTTTGCATAGCTAACTTATTGGCTGCCTGTCAAAGATTAACCCCCAGGACCTGAAGATTGGAATAAATCTTTCTAAGCACTTATGGTACTAAACCAACATGTATTGGTTTAAACTGTTTTATAAACCTAGTGAAGTCTTTGCATTTTGAGTGAAATTGAAATGACACACTGCTGATGCTGGCCATTGACAGTGGTGCGGAGTGTAGGGTTTGTGTATTCTGAGTAATTTTCACTTTGTTTGGTTCATGGCTCCCGATTTACACCTTAAAGCAACAAACAAACAAGCGGTTAAAGCAAAACCCTGCCTTTTTCTATGGCTTGTGTCAAGTCACCCCAGGAGCTCGACGCCACAGTGAGGCTGTGCCAGAGCTCGTGATGGCTGATGTCTCTGTGAAGGCCTGTCAGGTCCTCCCTGGCACAGGCTGCTGACAGGAGGAGACCCTGAGCAGCTGGCCACCCGTCCACAGCTGTTTCCTGCGCTCGGCCCCGCTGTGGGCTGCCGCGGCTCCAGAGGGCCCACTGAGAGATGGACACGGTTCCACATTCTGCCCATTGGGGGGCATCTACTGTACTCTCCGCTCTGAGAGGAGTGGTGATCCCTGACGCATGGCCACACGGGCTCCTGAGAATGGAGCCCAGCAAGGCCTGGAACTCTTGGCAGAGGAGGAAGGCGGCAGTCGATTCATGATCTTTGGCTGGGGATACAGACTTCATATGGGTTGAGGGATGTAATTTTGGCAAGCCTTTTGCATTGATGTCAGCCAACTGTGTCTATGTATGCTTGTTTGACTCTTGCTGGCTTGAAATCATAAAAAGGCAAGTATCTTCCTGAAGGAAGTGGAACAAGTTATTTATTACAGTGTATAGTTTCCTAATGCAGGTGATTGTGAATGTTGCCTAATGGACTGATATGTTGTGTTCTATGAGCCTTTTAGATAAGCGGCGAGTTCTTCTGGTTTTCATATTTCAGGTTACATTTCCAGGGATCATTTCAGCATTGAAGTGTTCAACATTATAGGCCGACTTGTTGTAGGATGTGGTGCCAGACAGAAATGCGTACAGTTGGTCTGATTGCAGCTATTTGAGCCCCTGTGTAAAATTACTGTAATAGTGTTTGAACAATTTAAATGAGGTCTGGCAAGAAAAAACTACATTTCAACCTGATGTCTTTTTCCAAATCCTTTGATTTATATAAAAAGTCATGTTTTCGAATTGAATTGCGATGGATAGAATGCCTGCTTAAGATCCATAAACAGCTGGTTTAAAAAAAATCTAAATAAAACTATGAAAACACAGACCTTTGATTCTGGACCAGACATATAGAGACCTGTGGTTTAGACTAGATATGCATGTGTACTTTTTTAATTTAACAGATAAAATATACTATTCTAAAATATCCGAAAGAAACAACATGCCTGCTTCAGTAAGAAGAGTTGTTTTGCTACTCCAGTGTTTTGTTTACCAAGGCATTCATAGGAACGGCGGGCAAGAGTTTTAATGCTCCTTTTTGCCCAATGTGTTGTGTGCCTTCTAGGACCGATTTTGTTTCTGTTAACGCCTGTGTGTTGAGTCTGACTCCGTTCAGAGAGCATGGGGGATGAAAAAATGCAGAGAGATGCAGATTTTGCTGTGATACTATCCATTTGGTGTTGTCCAAGGGTTTTCTGTGATGATTTTTAATGAGCTGAGAAGTAATCAAGCAATTGGATATCAAGGATCCTGAGCCGTATCTTAGCATGTCCGGTCGCTGCATTATTTTAATTCTATGTGCTTCTTAAAAGACAGCAGCAGTGATTCTATGCCTGTGTCCTAATTTAAAAAAGAAAAAGAAAATCCCCATGTGTCTTTTATTTCTGCCTTACAGCATCACCTTCTGCACATAGAGAGCAGAAGAATACATTAGTACACAGAAAAAGCCTATTTTAGGAGATTTAAAGTTATGACCTGCATATTTGCTTGTAACATTTCTACCAAAATATGATAATTGTACCACTCATTTGAATTAGATCCAACATTTCTTCCACCATTTTTCTTACAGGACCCCCATGCAGAAGAATTTGAAGACAAAGAATGGACATTCGTCATTGAGAATGTGAGTCCTCAACAGCATTTTTATTTTTATTTTTTAAGCCAGGCACTCACTCACTCCTCTAAACATTTACAGTGTTTATGTTGCCTCCTAGTGGCCAGAATATTTAATTGCATCATATTTTAATTACAAAGAATGGACATTAGATTAGATTTAATCCCAGGGATAAAATCACGTCTTAGTCATTGTGTTTTTTTTACTGTGTGTCTTGGAATCTGGTCAGGGCATTTTACTTAGAATTTCAGTGTAGCTGTGCAGTTATTAGTGCATGTGTCTGCATTTGTCTACTGTTTATCTTCTGGGTATTTGCAGCATGCATGCATTGCTTCTCACACTGAGAGGGATTCTTCGGGGTTTATAGTCTAGAAAGTTTTTTTTTTTTGTGTGTGTGTGCAGTGCCATCACTCTTCAGTATGCACGGTACCTTTCTCATCCTCTACCTAGATTAGATTTCAAAACCTCCAGTCATAAATCTTGCACAACACTTTGTTTTACTGTCTGTTGAAGCGAGCTCAAACAAAATGCAGTGAAAGAGAGAATCCACTTTTTTAGCACTTGGATTCGACTACTTCACTGCAGGCAAACATCCCTAGGAGACAGGTGATCAGAGTTATTCCCTTGAAAGGAATACTAGTGTGCTTTTTATACTCTCCGTACACTTGAGAGCAATTCAACTTTCAGCAGACCAACCGTATGAAGCGCCTTTTTGAGCGGCATTTTTATAAAAGCTGCTTTGCCTTTGTTCACAATAATAATTATAATTTAATTCTTTCCTTGTTTAAAAAAATATAATTTCTTCCTCACTTTCACATTCCAAGTGCTGCTTAGTTTTTGAAAGACATTGGTGTGTGTTACTGCCATAGGAATTCCTGTGTGTATTCACACTGCACTTATGTATCTCTCTGTGCCACTGGTTTATCATATTGTAGTCTGCATTACTGTTAGAATCCATATTCAAGATGTTCTCTCAGTTTAATAAAGATGCACTTTACCTTCGTTTAGCATCTTTTGCTTAGAGTTCTATTTATGGATTAATTGGATTATGCTAAATTTAAACATTTGAGGATTTTAAAATTATTATTATGAATGCATTTGTTTAATTTTATAATTCTTTATTTTTAAATGTCTTTCCCTTACAACAGTATAGGAACAAAACCATAATGGGTACCTCCCTAAAGACTTGGATACTTAGTAAACCCTTTGTGTGGGGAGTTTTTGCATTACAAATTCTATACTGTGTAGGCCAGTGTATAGCATTAGTTCTGTTTGGTTGGTCAAACTGTTGGCCAATTAGGGTTCTTTCTCCAGCATAAAATAAAAGGCATATGAAATGAGTAACATATATTTCGGCTTTCCCCTTCATTTATTTAGCCACCAGAGAATTTTGCTTTTTGTGATACAGTGCCATCTATTTTCCAATAAACCAGTTTGTATCAAAGGCAGATGTCCATTGGTATGCAGTGATGAGATTATTCTTTTCTTTCTTTTGGGGAGGAGGTGGGTAAATATTTGTATGCCATTACATGTATTAAAAACAAAATGACAACAAAAAAAAACCATTGTGGACATATGTGAAGATAAAGCCAACCTGCTGCTTAACTCCTTTAATGACTAACTGCTGAGGCTAGAGGACCTGCTTGAATAAACAGCCAGGTCGTTTCTGATATGTTACTGGTGAAGAGCGCTCACTGTTGAACGGGTGCATTATTGGGGCTAAAGCAACTAGCCTCTGCGCTTTAAAAGCCTGGTATTTAATCCATTCATAGTCATTTCAGCTCTGCAACTCTGCCATTACATAACATTTCTCCTGATCTTGTAAAGCTATCTATGGAGGCAGGGGGGACTAAAGTCCCTGGCCCCTAGATCAGCACTACTGCTTTTCTCAGTCGCTATCTTGTTCCTTCAGTCGAATTTTCTGCTGTAACCTGTAATCTTGGTTCCTGGTTAGACTCACCTTTATAATTTTCACAGCAGGACTGGAGCTCTAAGCTGGCTGCTAGTTTCTTTGAGAGACAAACTGAACTGAGTTATTCCTTTTAACTTTTCTCTCTTCTTGTGAAACAATCGGCTGTTTATTTCTGCTTCAGTGTTGCCTTTGCATAGATCTAACATGGAAGGAGGTATTAAAACAAAGCCTTGAAAGCCCAAACAAATGTGCTGATAAATCATATCCTTCTAGGTGTCTGAATTTGGATGCTATGTTAGCATTGTAAAGGTACATGTATTTTCCGCAACTTCCCACTTGCTGTGTGGCAGACAGTAATACATTTTAAAAACATAAAATAATAAGCAGTGCTGCAATATTCTTACTGAATGATTGGTTAAAAAAAAGGGCTGGTCTTTGCACATTGTCATTAATTCTTCTGCGTCTTGTAATACCATCCAAAGCATTTCCTAAAGAAGGCAATTTGGCAGAATCTGTTCCTTTATTGGTTATGCTGTTGCAGTGTTTTAAATCTGCACCTGCACATGTCTGTCGGACAATGCCCTGGTTTGAAGATTATTTGCTGGGTTGTTTTTGCGGCGCAGTGGGGGCCGTGTCCTGTCAGCAGACTGCAGTGAGCGCGCTCTCCTCTGGTGTGAGCTGGGCTGCTCCCTACGTGGGGTCAGGCGAACCGTCCTCTCTCCTGCTGCGTATTGACCGGAGCACACTCCTCTGGAGAGCTGGCTGCTTGGACTGGCACCAAGTCCCGTGCCCAGATTCAGCAAGGATCCACACACCCATCTGTTCACTCCATAGGCTCACCGCACACCTTTCACTGCTCACTCCTGACTAGTTCGCTGGCTGCATCATAATAGAAGGACAACAAAAGATAAATGTAACTGATGCATGGTTACTCTGCATGTGAAATGTTTTTCAGTTCTTGTGATTTGCTGGACGTTTGCTCCAGTTCAGTTCAGGAGTGTCTGGCTGGATTGGGAGTTCCAAGGTGAACTCAGTGATATTTGTTTTTGATTTTATTTGTTATTTCAAATTATATCTAAATGTTGATGTATGAAAAATAGTCTTAGCTGTTTGTTCTTTGAATATTGTGTTTATTGAGACCGTTAAACTATAGTAGCTAATCATGTAACATCTTTCTGAGTTTGAATACATCTAGGACTCTTTATTTCATTATTTTGCCTTTCAGCTACAAGGTGTGTTTAGTAGTTATGTACACTTGAGCTTTTATGAATAAGAGTTTTTCTTTTTGTTACACAACTGACAATGCTAATTATATTTAATCTTGAGAAAGAAGTAGTGTCTTATTTGAGTAAGTCTTCTCCTGGTAATTAGGCAAAGGTACTGGTGGTTATCCTTATGACACGATGCTTTATATTTAAGGCGGTTTAATTGCAGAACCAGAGTTGGAGTGCTATTACATGGTAGCCTTTTGGTGGTAAAATTTCATTAAGAGCAAGCAGTGTCCCAATTCATGACTGAATTCCACTTATACTTTAAATTAAAATAAATTCAGTTTGGACAAAGAGAAAATTTAATTTGAAATTGGTTGCTTTTGGAGTGTTTTCTAGAGTTTTTTTTTTTTTTTTTTTTTTTGAGAGAGAGTGAGAGGTGGATGGAGGCTTGTGTAACTGGTGTCATCCACTCCTCCAATGAAAAGCCATTGTGATTTCTCTGCTCTGAAGCCTGAGAAAGTTATTTTTCTGGGATGGAGCCTTTTTACCGACAAGGGGAATGAAATCACTTATTCTTGCAGCAGGGGAGCCTCAGTAAAGGTGGTCGGAGTGGCAGGCTGCAAGGAGAAGTCTGTGCCAAGAACAAAGCGCATGCATTAAGAAAACCAGGATCACAATGAGAACTGAATTCCTCATGTCTATACATACCACACTAATAACAAAGTGATCAAAGACTCACTCTCTGCCGATTCTGACATCCTCCACAATGAGGGAACAGTACAAGACACTTTTCTCCCAGACGCTTGGCCCTGCCTGGGCAGAAAAACTGCTCCAAGAGGCCTCGTTCAAAGGAGCACCGACTGCAGATTTGGCACAGTACACTGCAACTGTCTGGAGAGTGTCTTTGTTTCAGTGTGTGCACTCCTTTACTTTTGACCAAATAGTTCTCACCTTCTCAGAAATGGAGTGTAACATGCAATCTGAAGCTCATCGTACTGCAGCACTTCACAGGGAGAAGACTGTGCTAAAAATAGTCATATTAAATACACAATAGAAATAACAGCCTTAGTTACATCATCGCATCATGTGACCTCAAGAAGGTTTCATAGGAAAACGTATATCTCAGACTCTTGTTGTATTTTTCTAATTTTCTCTAATCTGTGTAGCCAAATGTTTAATAATTTATATAATTTTATTCGGTGGGCCGAATTATATTCCCTGGCCCATTAGATTTGTTTCGGGCAAATGTGTACATTTAGTTACCTTTTTGTCTCGTTTTAGTATGTAGGAAATTCCTCTTGCTATGTAGGTCAGCTGTTAAAGCCAGTCTGATGTCCCTATTGTGTAGTTCTTTGTTTATCCAATGGCGGCAGTGTTATACGGATTTAAGTTTCATCCAGCAGAATTGTCCAGGATCCCGATGGTAAATGCCACATTGTACTAGGCAGGGGCTCAAACGCTGAAACCAGCTCACAGAAGACCCTGACACCTGCCCAGGCCCTTCACATTGTAGGTGTACCTGCATAAAGATATGGGTATTTTTTAGCACATACATTTTTTTTTTTTTAATGGCAGAATTAGTCAAAATCCTAAAATACCATTTTAACTGCTATGTTGTTGTTATCATTTTTACTACTACTACTACTTTATTTTATGCTTAGCTCTGAAAAAGTAAAAATAAGTATACCTGTCGCAATTTGTTTCTTTAAGTATGCCTAGATGCATTTATTAACCAGGGGAAATCTCCCTGCTGTAGCAGACCTGTGTGTTTGTGGTGTGTCCTCCGGTGACGGTGGGCTGTGAACTGTGCTTGGTTCGCTGGAGGACACTGGAGTGATATTTTGGCAGGCATCGTGAGCAGTTGGTTCTCCCCAGTGATGTACCTTAATCGCAGGCATTTTCAATGGGCAAGGGCCTTGCATTGGGGTTATTCTGCCACCTGGGGGCAGCATTTGATTGGGTGGCTCTGCCAGCTCATACCAAGTACAGAGGTGGCTCAGGATTGACTGCATCTGCACACAGAAGGGCTAAAGACTGCAAGGTATCTGGTTAATGTAGAAATGAAATGAATGCAACAGAGAAGCTAAGCTTTCCTGACCCTTCATCAGAGAATAGATGAAAAAGGGAAGAATAAGCTATTGTGCCATGGGAAGATGATGAAATTCAAGATCCGCACACATAATCTCTGGCTCAACCTCAGAAATGTTAATCCCTCTGTAGAATTATTTGAGCGGTAGATTGTATTTTGTCATTGAAATGGCACCGTGTCAAACAGTACCTTTCTATTTGTGCCACTGCAAATGGAAGCGAAGAATTGCATAATCAAAAGGTTTTGACAGAATTTGATTATTCAGTAGTATCTCGAAATTGCATGCAACTTTTTCAAATGCATTATCAAAAGGTTAAAATTTGATGGGTCATAGACTTAACAGCTAAATTTAGCTGTATTGTGTGGCTTCCTTTTGTGTGGGTAAAATGTGGATCGGACTTAAACAGCGCTGTTTATTTTGCACAGTTATATGCGCAGCCTTTAATTGGAAAACAAGCCACATTTTATGATCCTGTTCAAATGCAGCAGCAAAAGTATCGATGAAAATATTTGCATGTGAAACAGCTTCCTCACTGCCCTGTGTTTGCAAGTTTAATTCTTGCACTTTAATTTACTCTTACACTTCAAAATCTGTTTACCTTTTCCCATAAACACAACTGTTAAAATTGGACCAAAATATTTGATAGGAAACTAGTGAATCATTTCTGTATTAAATGTCACTAACGGGGCATGTATGTTGATATAGATTTACATTTGTTTTATCTGTACTGTATATATTTTGTACTTCAAATCCCTTTTTGTCAAGAGCCCAACAGAAAGGGCTTTTCTCCGCAGATGACCTGCTGTTGTGTGTGGACTTCTTCCAAATCAATTAAGACTGCTTCCAGTTCAATACTTCAGTGTTGTACTTTTCACTGCCATCTTATTCCCAAAAACCACTGTCTCATTCACCGAGGAATACATTACTTCAGCCACTGACTTATGTCCTTAACTTCCGTTACCAATATTAATTTTTTCGACACACTTGGCTTAGTTTGAAAAACATTTTTATTCCTCACTCCTTTTAACTATTTAACTGATAAAAGTGTGAATATCAGTTTTATTTTAACCCCATTCAAATGTACGGCCTGGTGTCGATTTTCATTTGTATATTTGTATGTTTGTTTGTGTGGGATGTATTTTGAAATGTTGAGCTTCTGTTTTGTGTAATATATAAAAACACAAACCGAGTTGCTGACAAGTATTTAAAAAGAGATTAGGTAGCGTCTGGTGAAAACAACCGTGGCAATTAAATTTGCATTCTTCACTTTTTATCAAATTAAACCAGTGTATAAACAGGACATAGAAATGTAATCATGTTTACACCACTAAATGACTGAATATAAAATCCCAATTCACTTATTGGCTGTAGGTATCTGCTCCATGTGGACCTAGGCTACACTATCACCCCCAAACTCTGCAGTGGTGACCAAATCAATGCAAGATTTGATTTATTCTAAAAAATAAATAATTATATAATATTTTAAAACTTCGGAGAAGCCATGGCAAATTCTTATGTATTACTAGGCCTTTTTTTTCCTTCTTCTTTGTTCTCAGGTTGTTTTACCACACAGGTCTGAAGTATTTTTTTATTAAATAAATAATTAAAAATGAATATTTTTTGAAAGGGTTGTATATTAGTGTTCTATTAGTTTTACTTCAAGTTTGTTAATTTAATTTGATCTTTTGGATTCCCCCCATATATATTGTATTGCATGAAACTCTACAGAAGCAAGGGTTTATAGTGCTATTACTAAAAATGTGTGTGTTTGTATGTAATAGTTAATATAAGTCATATGGTTGCCCTTGTCTGTTCTTATGCAAGTGCAAATGTGGAGGATTAGCAATGGCACACTTACAGTTCTTTGTTATTTTAAAAGCCTTGCTTGTCCCATTTAGACAGGTCAATTAATGTAATTAATTAGAATGCAACAGATGCAATTCTCTAAGCCATTTTGGTAGATTGTGGCATAAATCGCTTTTACTTACAAAAAAAAAAAAAATGGAACAACTGTCATTGCTGACACCTAACACAGTAGCTCCCTTTGTGTGCCAGTTGACAGTACAGATGGCCAAGATGGATCCACATTTCAAGTCGGCTGGCTGCAGCTTGGCGGCTGGATAATCTTGGCCTGGTGTATTCGAGGCAGGGTGGTCTCTGTGTCCAACTTTACACTAATAGGCTTATAGGCCGTAATCCAAGGCACTGTAGGTCATATGCGAAGTCTGCTGACCTCCTTATTTTGTGCAGTGTACTTGCTCTATAGCTCCTACACAACACCCTTCGAAATGGCTTCCCTCAAACCACACCTTCCTGTCCCTCTGTTGTAATTTAGAAAAGTAAAATAGCAGTTGAGTCTGCTCTATGGGAACTGTCATCCTACTGCGTTATGTTGAGCCAGAAACATTAACAGGGGAGTAGACAATTGCTTTTTGCTCTTTTATTATCATGGATAAAAAAATAAGACAAGTTGAGGTGGAAAGCAGTTTCCTCTGGTTGTAGAACGCTTGGCATTAAAATGTCTCTCTCCCCCTCCCGATCAGTAGCTGGTGCTAAGGAAAATTCACTCAATTAGGCAGCAGGTTGCAAGACTCGGTTTCCACATTTCTGTAAACATTGGTGTGAATAATGATGCTGCCAGACTGAATGTAAAATTTTCTGGAGTTGCACATTTTACTTTGATTCATGATTCTAATCCTCTATTTTTTGTTTTTGTTTTTTTAAATGATGTTCTTTGGCTTTTACGCAAAATATAAGGCCATGTTACAAATTTAGTCTTCCTCCAGTCAGTCTCTGCAGGTAATTTATTATATTGAATTATTGACTTTATATAGGCTATTGTGCAACTGGTAGACGGTTAACTTATTAAAGGTATTAAAGTCAAGTGTAAGAAACATATATTTTTTTTTCCTCTTCTATTTCTCCCAAGCAGTGCGTGTGTAATAATGAAACGGAAATGCACTTAAATAGATGCGCCATCCCTGTGAAGACCAGTGAGGTTGTTTGTCTTGTGCGTTCTCTTGGAAATAATTTAGTCCATGACAGTGTGTGTTCTAAATGTTTTTAAATTCTTTGATTTAATTTTCAAATTTGGCTGTAGATTGGAATGTGGTTCTGTTTCTTCACCGGCATGACATATGTGAATAATGTGCAAATAACCAGACAGTCGGGTTCTATCATTTCAGTGTCGCTAGAGTGCATCTCACTCCACTGATTTGGAGGTGAAGCTGAACGTTGGTTTAAGGTGAAAGGTCTCAAGTTATGTCCATGAACCAGTAATCACCCTATAAATAAATATGCCAAGTTGGGGGACCACAGTTTTTATTTTTCATTTTATTTTTGCACTTGATCACATCGTTGGAAATGTGCAGTGTCACTATGTCAAATGTTTTAAGTGTAGATGTTTTTTTTAAATGGGTATTGAGGAATGTTAATTACAGAGAGGCAAAGCCCAAGATAGAAACCAGGGAGGCTCAAGTGAAGTTCATTCCTCCTGTTGTTGGAAACCAGGACTTTGTTTCTAGACAAATTAAATGCTACAAATAATGCGGAAGAGTCCAGTATTTTGTGTGTTTTGTGTATTTAATATGCTGGTTATATACATCATTGATATTAAATCTCATAAACACCTATGTAGACTGTGCTATTTTCTGTTATGAAACATCCAGACAATTTTAGGATTGATTGTAGTATCCACTACTTCTGAGGACAGATCATTGCATGTATTGCCTTTGTTTTCTATTCTGTGCAGTCACAGCTAGTGGACAACCAAATACAGAATAAGTATTGAAATTTCACCTCCCTCTGAAATTGACTTGATGTCCCTAGGTACCAGTGATTCAACCCAAATTCTCCCCTGCCACTACTGTACATTTCTCACTTACCTCCTTCACACAAGAACAAACTCTCTACAACACCAGTCACAACTGATTTAAAGAAATCTTTCATACATATACGCAAATGTCCGTTTACAATGTCATTACAGTGAGTTGGCCAATTTGTGCGAGGCGGATTTCTCTTGATCCGGTAGCTGATGCAGCCGTGGCGCAGCCTAGCACGTCAAACAGAGATGGTTCTTGACAAACATTCGCGGTAGTTGGACTAGCTGAACAAGAAAGCGGAGGGTGTGGTTGTCTTGCAACGTGGTTGAACGAAGCACTGCAATTTCTAGTACACTTTGTGGATTCCTGGCTGTTTCAAGAGATATGGGGAGTGCAAATAACAAAGACTTGAAATGGGAAATCGAACCCAAGGAGGTGGAGGGGAAAACATGAGTGGAGGGGTTAAAAAGACAAAAACGAAAACCTCTTTTTTTTTAAATGGTATACTCAAATTAACCTTCAGTGGCAGCATTTCTATTGCATTTTTTCTGTTTTCTGCTCCTTCACATTGTACCGTGGTGCTTAGAGCACTAAAATATTGGCCTTTCCAGTTGGTTTAAGTGGCTGTTGTAGTGGGATCTGACACCTGTGGATTTCTGTCCATACTGTTCCAACACCAGTCCTCTTTGACATTTGCAGTGGGTTGAAAAAGCCAATGCTGTGTCCGAGCTTGCTGGCAGATGATCAAATTGAGCCCTGTATTTTGTTTTTAGTATTACTCAGGTTACACTGATTTGAGGCCCATTTATAACCTAATAACACTGTCCTCAAATATTTCCAACATCTAAGCAGAACTTTCCTCTGTGGGCTTAAAAGGAGAGGCACAGATTGCCTCAAGTTTGCCTTTTACCGTTTGTTCTGAGAAACACATCTGACGTCAGAAGTCTTTGATACACTACAGGTTATGCGCTTATCTTTGATGTAACTGACTGGTCTGTCTTTTGTGCATATTGGGAAAACATTTTAACTAGAAAAAAATGTAACTATTTTTTTTTGTCATTATATAACTAAAAAAAAAGCAATGGAAGAAAAAAAGCTGTCAGTGTTCCAGTTTATCGGGCTTTGTTGGTTAGTAATTCCCTTGGTTTATTATGTTCATTGTTGTGCTTTAAAGATAATCTCTCCATTCTAATCCACATTAATTTTCTTACTGTTGTATATAATTTAATCAGTTGCTCTGACACTAGGTTTCATTTGAATAATTATCTTTGTCAGATTAAGTGTTAAATTCTAAAAGCTACCCCTTTCTGTGCAAAGTTCTATTCAAATAATAAATTGCCATGTATGATATGTTATTTGAATGGGTTTCCCAAAGAAGAAAGTAAGAACGTGAATGGAAGTAGTTTTCTTGGGGAAATAATCGGATTCTTCGAAATCTAAACCCTGAAGTTGAAGCATTTATGAGAAAACTTCGATTTTCGACAATGGAAGACATTTTTCATCACCTTCTGCATAAAAGAAAAATACTCCACTTGATTTAAAATGTCGAAATACGACCTTTTGTTATGATCTATCCATTGGATGGGTGCAAGTTTACGCAGGCACACTTCATAATAAAAACATTTCGGTGCATTTATATTTTACTGTATGTGTGTTTGCAGTAGAAACCAAACATTTGGAAACCGTAAGATCAGGTTTAGAAATGGTTCAATCGGGTAAAACACAATTTAATTGCAGTGACTCATTATACAACTTGAAACAAAATTACTCAAAGCTTTTATCGCCCTGAACGAGTTTCTGTTCTGTGAGGTTTGCATGTTTGTAAACCCTTCACAGAAGAGGATACACCCTTTTAATGGTGCCATTTAGCAAGCATGCTGTCATTCTTGACATGTTAATGGTGATGTTTCTGAGCTCAGTCAGATTTTGGGGAAAAATATAAATGTAAACAAACACGGGTAGTACTTCATGATCAGTATCAGCAATTCCAGGGTAATTGTGAACCACAATTTTGGGTCTACTCGTTTGCAATTTTCTGACTGAGTTCAAATTTAAAGCATTTTTGGTTGCCATGTGTTCAGGACAAATTCCACATTTGTATTCTTTCTGTTGTTCAGCATGAGTTTACCATGAACAGCCATTGTAAGAACCAAGAGCTTAAGGTGGGTAGTGAGCTTTGAGTGCTCTGCTTCCACAGCTGTTTGGGAAAAGTGGGAAGAGTCCTTTAATTAGACTTGCCAGCTTTCTCTCCAGAAGCAACCCTAATTACACTAAGGTCAGGTAACATTCATGACTACTTTGATTCTGTACCTTTTTTATCCAAATTGCTTAAAAATTATTGTACCATGTTCTTATAACTTGTGTGATCAAAGGATGAAAACCTTGCCCTAATATGCAGGATAGTATTTAACAAAAATGAGTACTTTGTAATGTATGGCAGTATTTGGACATTTTATGAGAAGGAATTATGGAATACTTTTCCCCTTTCTTCACACGGCCATACTTCAGATCCTGTGCAGTGTGGTGTGGGATTCTTTCACTGCATTGCGCCTTAACAGGATAAAAAAATCAAAGGAATGTTTAGCAAGGCGCACTATCATTCCACATCGCTTTAGTTTCATGCTTCCAAGTTATTTTTCCAGGGCTGATACTAATTGGTTGAGGATTCATGTTCAAGGCAGATAATGACTTGAAGTAAACAGTGCATGTGTGCAATGGCCAGCTGCAATGCAAGCTTTCGATACTGCTGGACTGGGAAGTGATGAGCTGGCATTCCCCAGATAGGATGACCTTAATCCCATAGATTATTTATTAAATATATATATGAAAAACTGTTTGTGTGTGCGCATTTTATTTTCCTTATTTTTTAGTTTTTATTCCATACAGAGGAGGAGATGCAGGGAAGGCATTCATAGTATTGCACAGTTTTCATGGAATAGCCAGAGCAGAGGTTAGGCCTTTTCTATTAGACCGTCCTTTAGAAGTGCGATCTGTTGCAATGCTAGTGCTTTGTGGGCAAAGCTAAAGAAAGCACCCTGTATAGGGTGATAACACTGCAGCCAAAGAGAAAGGGATATTGCTTCATCTTTGGAGATGCATCTTTCAGGTCTGATGCCATATAATTGAAAACCACATTAAGAACCAAAACCAATTCAGACTGAAAATCCAGAACTTTCCAGGGAAGGTGTAAAGTCCAATTTTCGTTGTCGGTCAGATAAGGACTGATTAAAACATGACAGGGACAGTGAAGATCTATTGACTCAATTTCTTGGAATTAGATTTTTTTTTTTTTTAACCATTCATTTTAATTACATGAGATCCAATTTACAGTAGTCCTGTCTCCTTATGTATCCCATTACATTCCAGCGTTTCGTGTAGACCACTTTTATTTCATCCCTAGGTTATTCTAATAGGGGTATCGAGCATTTGATTCCAACTTTTAACTCTGGAACATGTTTTATCTAGGTTACATATCCACTAAAGTATGGGTCAATATCAATTATCATACAAATGACTTGCAGAAGGAACCAGAAGGTAACAACAACAATCTATTCAGGACTTATGGAGTCTACTTACTTAGGACTACTTACTCTACACCTAAGGGTGCTTTTGTACAGTTGTGACTAACACTGGGCATGCTGAGCACAGCCAGGCTTCCATCACCCTTCCTTGTAATGCGTTGTGCGGAACGAAGCCTCCCTTAAGACCCTCAGACGGTACACCAGGAGAGGTGGTGCCCATCAGGGAATTAAGAGTGTCCTATCGTCTCGGAAATCGCAGATGTTCCGTGTGTATAAAATTCCGCGAGTTTACGTGTGTCGGCCGTGGTTGCATTGTTCCCCCCGTCCAGACGGCTCCCCCTCCACCGCCCGCATGGCTCCTAATCTCCAGGCTCCTGGAGGAACGCGGCAGTTATGTCAACATATTGGTGAAAAGTGGTTGTTTAGGGCCAGAGGGATTAAGCGAGTGAAAAAAAAATCACAATAATTTGCACGAGATTATGTCATTTGTTTTTCAAGGAACCCTCTCGAACCGTAAAAATTCTTCACGGTTAGACCCATTGGATTAATCGCAAAAATATTTTGTCCGTTGAACGCTATAGTTTTTATTTTTTTCAAAGCGGTGCTTGTTCTTCACCTTTTCAACTTTATAACTTGCTGAGAATGTTTTGGAGTTTAGAGATGTTATTGAATATTTCTAATTATCATCATCATTATTCTTTTTTCAATCCTAATTGGAATCAATGCTGAAAATGCGTATATAAGTTGCCTTCTGAAGCAGGGCAAGAATTGTACATATTAATCTATTATATTTTCTCCATCATATTCCAGTCCACTTTTGAACAACCAACGCTGATCCACAACTGGATGCGTTATAATTTACACTCAAATTACTACACACTATGTAGGCTGGGCTGTTTTCCTAAACAATAATTTGTGAGAAGATCGACTGAAGACTTGGTGGCTGTGTAGTGTGGGGAACAACAAAAAAAAAAAGTGTCCCCTTTTCCTTTGTAAGTCTAACTGCCCTATTTTTTTCTCTAGGAGGTTTAGGAGAGCACAATAAACATTGACTTCCAGAGCCTGCGATGAGAGCGCTGAGCCTGACCACATTGTGTAATGCAGAGAACAGTGCTGCTTTGTTACATTTCAGCTTTCTCCAAAATGGGAGACACATTACACAACATGCTTGTGGTTCCATCCTCTTCACCATGCTGTTCCACTCGGAAGCATAACCTAGCAAAGCGAGCTGGTACCTACTGTTTCTCTGCAAGTTAAAACGGGTTTGCTGGATTGCTACTAACCTATCTAGACTGTTGAAACCCCATGCTAGCCATCTTTGGTTAACCACCACATTATTTCCGCTCACAATCAGCCTGCATATATTTGGCAAATATTACCAGACACAAAGCATTGGGGAGGACAAATCCTGAGCAGGAGAGATTTGCAGTTTAAAGCTGAAATGTATCCCGGGGTATGCTGTGATCTAATATATAGAACAATATTTCTGTTTGCCTCATTGTAAAGCTGTATCGTCTGAAGGAATTACGTTGGCACACTTCATTATGTAGATTCCTGCTTGTGAGAGCACCCTCTGCACATTTTGACAGCTTATTATACTGCTTTATTGTAAACCTTTTCTTTTTATTTACACATGAGTTGCTCTAATCGTTTTGAAAGCCTTTCATGTTAATTCTAAATGTTTTTCCTAATACCATAACTGCCCAGGAGAACTGAAATCCCTACCAAAATAAATGCAAGGAATTAATGGTTTGATAACCATCAGATGTATTGTGCTTGAAAACAGGCTCGTCTAATTTAGTGCGCATGGAAATCGCCTTATTAGTAATAAAAAACAAAACAAGGAAAGGGGGAAATTGATTGAAAATCAAAGTAAATTGTAGTTCTCAGTCGAGGTTCGTTTTCTTTCTTCTCTATAATGACTGTAATGAAGGCCAGTGAGGAGGAGAGGGAGTTATAGAGACCAGACAGGTACAGGTTCAAGCAACCGAAAAAAGAATGACACATTTGGAGGAAAACTTTTAATTGGATAATATTCTCGGCTAATTGTTTACACGGCTTTGAGATCAGTTTACAGTAAATGCATAGTAATACATGTCTCACTGCCTCATTATCGAATGCAAAACTATCAGCTAAAAAGGCTTTGATTTATTTTTATTTAATTTTAGCTAAAGTACTATTTAATGTTTTTTTTTAATAAAGGACAACCGTTTATATAAATATATATATTTATTTTACGGTGTCATTTTCTTTAACTCTATTTAAGATGCTTAGCCATCAAGTGGGACTACAGATGCCAGTCAAAAAAAAAAAAGACTCCACATGAACTCGTGTGTGTGGAGCTGTAATAGAGGTCATGATTGATTGGGCCTCCAACAGCCCCTGGGGAGTATTTACAGTAAAGTACTGTTGAAATGTAATCAATGAGTCAGGCTGTTTATTCATCACTTTTATTATTTACCTGTAGACAAAGCTGTATGTTTTTCATACACACGCATTCAAAGAGATTAAGATTTTTTATTGTGGGTATTACATGTAGATAAGCACCTGTATATAAAAACTTTGTTCGGGGCCTGGCCTGACTGTGTACAGGAAGAAAAATCATTGCTGCTATTAAATATAAATTACTGTGATTTTTGAAAGCTACAAGTTTTAATATGATACAAAGCCAATGACCATATGGTGCTAAACGTGTGCAATGATCTTCACCGCCTGAATCAGTACGCATCTATCTGATGGATCTGTTCCCCAATATCTTAATGTATTGATTCTAGTAATAATAAAAGGCAATTCTTAAGCCAAGGCGGGTGCCAAGCAGTCACACTCTGCCATTTTTCAATTAAACCCAACCAGAGCGCCGTCCTGCCCTGGCCTGGCAGCTGTGAGACCGCTGTGAGCAGCTGTCATCCAAACGGAGAGCGTCCGCATGCTCCGGCTCCTCTTTGTTGTGTTCCATCACTTTCCTTAATTTAAAAGTAATAAAAGAACACCCCCACACAGTTTAATTATTCTTGAATTCGTCTCAGTCTAAGATGTCCCATTGATATCGAGAGCAGACTTATGTCTGGATGTGTTTTGGCATTTTCAGATCAACGCACATCTCTGCGTGTGAAGTCAAGCAGGGTTCTGTGGTGTGGTTACTGAAATGTTTTCTCTCCCATCTCAACTTTCAGCTTGGCATGCAGTGTGTTGTGAATTTTTTGGGCATGCCGTTGCTGTTTACTGCAAAGACCTCCTGTGCCTATTGTTATTTTAATTATTTTTACGTCACTTGATCCAAATGCCAACATGTAGTTCTTGATGGGTGCTGCTTGTTTCTTGGTCGTCCCTTTGCCACCACCACCAAGTTCAACTAGATAGATGCCTTTGTAGGTTTTCCCTCAGCCAGTGTGAGGGGTGGCCTCAGTCTGTGCTGAAGGTCATGATGCTTTGTGACTGTGCTCAGGTGTTGGTGTGGGTTAACACAATTGTAGGCAGTGAAATCCATTGCTATTCTGGTTCTTGTTTATTCTGCATGGGGAAAGAACAGGGTTGTGGGTAGACTTAATTTTTGAAGAATTATCTTAATACAATCCATTCAGTGGGAGATGGAAAGGGGTGGAAGGGGGAAATGCATGGATACTAAAAAAGGAATCGGGGTTGGGGTGGTGTTAGACGTATATGAAGCCTAGAATGGTAACCCACATTACCCCACCCCCACTCTGCTTTCATTTCTGTCTGCTCCCTTAGTGGCTTTCTCAATCCAACCAGGAAAGATTCATCAATCAGCAAAGTGCCCTGAATTTACTGCATCAGGCTTTGTAGAGATTAATGACAGTCTGCATTAGCTACGGTGGTGTTCAGGGGACCCTAGTGCACCGTGTGTAGGGGGAAAAAAAAAAAAAATGCTATTGGAGAGGGACCCAGTGCCAGAAAGAAAAAGCTGGTATAGCAAGGGTTAGTTGCGTTGCAGCTTTGAATTTTGATACAAGTCTTTTTTTGGGGGGTGGGAGTATGGCATTTGCGCACGCGCTCTGTTGCTTATTCCTGCTTGCCAGATGATGTCAGTGAATGTCAGATGTTGTTGACTGGAGTACTATCCTGCTTTTAACTTGTGAATTAAATTAATAATACATTACTCCTTGGCAATCCTCAGCTTGATGTGCGATAATAAGGAAGCCCAGCACAGTGGCGAGACCAAGAGCGTGTTTCTCCTGGCTCTGATCACATGCCACCTCAGATATCATTGAATCTGTCAAAATATTACACCACAAGAACCACTTTAGAAGGAAAAGAAGGGAAAAAAAAAATGTGATGGGAAGTGCATGAAGTGTAATTCAGAATCACTGGTAAGCTAACCGAAAGAATGCCATGTTCATGCATTGTTATTAAAAATAACACAATCAGTCTGTCTTCCTGCACTGTTACGGCTGTCATATCCTAATCCCATTCATTTTGATTGCTTTAAAACACAGCCTAAGCTTACATCAAATAGGCTCCATTATGTAAAAATGTCAGCATGGCCTGCAAGTTCACTTTTGACGTTTTAAGGTTGTCATGTATCAAGCTAGATATTTTTATTTTCCTTTTGTTAGTTTGAAATCATTTCTCATCATATATATGTTAAGCGGTTTTCTGCCATGCCTTGCATTCTGCTTTAATAGAGAAACGTAGAACATTAATAAAGGATACATAAATACAAATGAAATCCCTGATTGTCAAATTGCAGTTTAGCAGACGGGCTGGTAGGGGGCAGCATGTAGCCACACTCATCCCTTAAGCTTGCCTCACAGTGCAGTATTTAGCAATTCTGAAGATACAATAACAGAATATTGATAGTCATATCCCTATAATAAATTAAAAGTGCCTTATTGTGCCTTTTCATTTTACACATTGTCACAACCTTGGACCTTAATCTTATTCTCTGATTGACAGTAGCAACCAGGGAAAAGAGCACATTTATTGTTTGTGCTAGTCAAATCTGTTAAACCTAATTCTTCTCAGGGTATTTGCATATTCTTAAGTATTTCTTCAGAGAGGACCTAAATCCTTCTTAAGTGTTTGATGCATTTTGAAATTCATTCATAAGGTATCTACATGCACTATTAGTTCTGTATAATATGACTGCATAATCTCACTGATAAGAAGGGTTTTGAACAAGGTATTCTGCAGGGATGACATGTTATATTTCTGACTGATTCAACTGGGCTCAAATGTCAACAGAAATGTCAAGTGCCTTGGAAGCGAATATTTAAATCTTATACTTTATTTTTTATTTATTTTTTTATCACTACTTATTGACGGAGCTTTTGAAACGTTTCTACTGGGCATGCTTGGAATATGACTTCAGGTACAGCAGACCTATTACAGCACTTTTCGCCAGTGCCCGTTTGTCGGGAGCGTATTAGGAACGCAACATTGCTTTTCAAGTCGTTTAATATCCTGAAGTGGCTGTCGTTATTTCAAGGAGTCTTGATTTGTAAGATAAAAATTATATAAAATTTGAATCTCAAACTGCACATTGATGACCTTTTCTTTGGTAGGTGGATTTGCCTGTTAAAGAAGGGAAAATGTTCAACCTTGAGGAGAATCCTCCTTCTATACTAGTGTATTCAGAAAATCAGATTTCTACAACAGATTTCATATAGTTATAAAATGATTGAATTGGAAGTGTGTTTACTCCAGAGAAGTCCCTGAACTACCCTTTTTTTTCCCCTCAATTGCTTTTTTTTTTTTTTTTTTTATATATATATATATATATATATATATATATATATATATATATATATATATATATATATATATATATATATATATATGTATATATATATATATATATATATGTATATATATATATGTATATATATATATATATATATATATATATATATATATGTATATGTATATATATATATATATATGTATATATATATATTATATGTATATGTATATATATATATATATATATATGTATATATATATTATTTAGTTCCTCATTTCAGTGGCTCAAGTAAGTAGTTTTTCACCTAGGGACATGTCATTATTAGAGTACTGTATACCCAAGCCTTATCCATGTTTTTATTTGTAGAATATAGATTTGTGTGCAATGGAAATTTTTTATCTAGATTTTTGCATAAATCAGGACCAATCTTCTGTCATCTGTGTTCTTAGATTAATTTAGCATTGAAGTCCTAACACTGCGTCTTACCTGGAGCTTTACGCGGCCCTTAACGGTGTCAACTGTGTCTGTATTCATGTGCGTATAGGTGTGGATGTAAAGAAGGAGCTTAATTTGTTATGTCTTGCTTTATATTCTTCCTTTGAAGTGAAAAACAACCGCGTTTCAATGTGTACAATCCAAGTTACTGGCCTGCTACAGGTTGACACATTTCACACTTCCATTCCAAGCCACTTGCTTTGAAAATAAGCATGAATGCCTGATATTGTATAGATGAGAGGCTTTGGAAGATCTCCCGTCGTTTAATTTTGTCTTTTCCCCGAAGGCCCTTTCTAATTTCATACAATGATTCAGATTTTGAAGTAATTTTGAATCTGTTCAGCGACAGGTTCTTTAAATTCAGAGCCTGCCGCACGGATGTTGGTGCATTGTAAAGCAAAATAAATAAAATAAAACCTCTAAACATCCAAATCTGTAAACATTCTGAGATTAAATTCCCCATATTTGCAGTGAGAAGGCCCTCAAGAGCTCTACCTTACAAGGCTAGTTCAGTATGAGTTGGTGGATAGGGAAAGATGCATTTCAGTAAACAAATATGCAAATATTGGTCATGCTGACTTAAAATCATGACATTTGAGCAAAAAAGTGAATTTATTGGCCTATAATTTTTTTTGTAGTAGTTATTGATAGACAAAATTAGCAAGAAAATCTCTGTGAAGTACGTTTACAGTTTTTCTTTTATTGTGTGCATTTGTACTGCCTACATTACTTTTGTTTCTTTTCTTCCACCCATCACTAGTAATAGTTTTATAAACTCAAGTCTTTATACATTTTCACTGCAGTGCTGTAGTTCATGTCCTCAGAGAGAATGCAAGATGTAAATTATAGTAAATTGTGGGGCTGTGGAGCTGTGCCAGTGCACAGTGAACTGACAGACATACTGACAGACAGACAGTCTGTTTCGTGACAGGACGGGCAGCAGCCTAGGGACAGAGACTCACAGTTTCTCCCAGCAGGAATCTGGGTCTCTGCCCAGAGCGCCACTTACAGGCCAGTTTGGGATAGTTATGCAACAAAACAACAGGCGGCATACTCCCTTTGCAAGAATGAAACTGTAATTCAGATTTATGAAGGGAACTCATGATAAATTGAGCTAATGATAAAAAGATGCAAATTTGCTACTTTCAAATGTAAGTATTCCATGAGGTAAACACTGCTGACGCAAAAATAACTCCAGGCCCTGTCTGGGTCTTCAGTGCACCGATGTTTGTAGTCTTACTCTCATGCACCAAATGTTACAGGCAGTCCCATTATTTATTTAATCCTTTAGCCGGTTTCTTCTCTGATGGCTCTACTTCTAATCTGATGCTATACTGTTTTTTGCTTTTATTTGGCCACCTATGTCACTTATTTTGAAATTAAAATGCAACTGCAGTGTTAGGTTTTTTTTTTTTCCCCAAATCCCAAATAGCAGTAAAGGCTCTTGTGTTCTTTTCGTGTCTTTGTGAGAGTTGTACAGGGTTAAAACACTACAAGAGAAACTACTTGAGTAATTCCCACCGGTAATTAAAAATATCTTTTTGAAAGTATTCACTCAGTTTCAAAGGAGAACATAAGTGACTATGTTCAGAAAGTCAAAACACAAGGTTAGCCTTGTCAGATGGAGAATGTTTTGAGCGTTTTTAATGAGGTTCCTGGTATGTCTTCATTTAACTGGGTTAAAAACATCAGTTTGAAGACGTCTTCATCAAGTGGCTCGAGATCAACTTGATCTCCATTTGAATGGGGGGCTCGTTTTAATTAGCAATTTGTCTTCGTTTAAAGTGACCTTACGTTCTTTCATTTCACTTCGCCGTCTCTAGATAAAAATTCCTCGCGAATCGGAAACGTATTTCAGATGTATTTTAATCTTGTTTCACTAGTACCATTAAAAATGTACAACATATTTTGAAAATACCTTAAGTAGGATTTCCATTTTTTTATTTGATAGAATCTGTTTGTATTGTGAATGCCTGGCTTTATTTTTATCCATATGTTTTTATTTTTATACATCTAATGTGTAGGAAGAAAATGTTGTCGCATTCAAAATGCATACATTACTTTCTGACTTTGAAATACTGCCAGCATAGCTTAATTTCTCGTTTACATTGCGCTGTAGTTGCCTTCATTATGTGTGAAATGTCTTTTAAGTATTTTAATATCTTCACACAGCTGTGGAGCCTAAAATATTTGCAAGCAGTTACAATCTAATGCGTGTTTGTATTGCAGGAAAGTATATTGACAAAGAGGCTTAGCAGAATTTCAATAATACTTTAGTTATATTTATTGTAAAAATCGTACTTTTTTTTTTTTTTTTTTTAATGAATGTTTTCTCGGAGAAGAATTCCAGTTAAGTGCATGACTCGACGTGGTGGAACTTCCAAGCGAGATATGAATTAACCTCTTCCCCCCTCCCATCACTCCACAGGAATCCCCATCCGGGCGTCGGAAAGCCCTGGCTACCAGCAGTATCAACATGAAGCAGTATGCCAGCCCGATGCCAACACAAACTGACGTCAAGTTGAAATTCAAGCCTTTATCTAAGAAAGTGGTGGCCGCCACGCTGCAGTTCTCTTTGTCCTGCATTTTCCTGCGGGAGGGGAAAGCAACGTAAGTTTATTCCCAAAAGAGTTCTGCTTTCTAAGGCGTCTTTAATTAGATTGAACGTCCCAAGTGCATGGCAGTCAGAACGAGACGGCGGCACAAAATGGCACTCTAACTGCTCTCTGGCTGACTGGATCGCTCCTATTAACATACCACACATTCCCACCATACCTTCCATCACCGTCTCGGAGTGAGTGCGACTTATTCCCCTGCGCTGGCTCGGCTCTTGAATGTCACCTGCTCCTTGCGACTCGAATCCCTTAGTCTAAAACTCGAGACTGGGGAATGCTGACCATTTTCGGAAATGGCCGGGCTACTGAAATATTAATGACACGAGATCCTGTTATTTGTGGCTCAGTCTGTTTAGTTTTTTTCCTCCCAGGAAATACAATGTTGTCCTCCGGCAACATTTGCCTCAGGCTAAGTTTAACCTGCTTAAGATAATAACAGCAAAAAGTGCCATATAAAATTTACATTTTCCTTTTGTCCCCCCCCTTTTTGTTCTGCATGCATTAATAACAAAGGTAATAGAATACAGATGAGAATTTCTTGTTTACATGGGTGGATTTAAATAATTCCCCTTTACAGTGAGCAGCAGGGAAGAATTTAAATATTAACTGCCTATTTAGAGGTTTTTCACCCACTGAAAATAAAGCGGCAGTATCCTAAGTTGACAGTCCTTGTTTGCATTGAGATGTAGTGCTTCTCTGCACTGTTCTTTCAGGAAGAAATGCAATCTTTCTAGATACGTTTTATTAATGGCAAATGTTTTATATAAGTGAAATACATTTTGTCGCTGTCAAATCGTGCAAGAATGCCTGAACAGCTGCCCTCAAGTATTAGTGACACACTTCAAAACCTCTTTGGTTTAATCAAGCTCAGAAAAGACACTAACATTTCTTTCATACGTGCAACATTAAAAACATTAGCGGAATCGGTCTGTTTCGCTAATTAGATTATTCGTCAAGCTGAAATCACCCCCTCTGATCTGTTGAGGGCCGTAGGTACCTCTGTAATGCTCAGACTTACTTGTTTCTTACCGAACCCCACATGGGAAGAAGGGTGAGAGAGAGGGAGGGAGGGAGGGAGGGAGGGAGGAGAGTGAGTGAGAGAGATGGAGAGAGAGGAAGCTAATCATAATGTCTCATCGTAAATCCTCTCGTGTTATCTCCCGCTTACCTGCACCTCCACTGGAATATATATTTGCTATTGTGTGTGTTGTGAGAGTTCTCATGTACAGAGCATGAAGGACATTGTTCAGGATGGGATGCCTCTTCAATGCTAGGTTTATTCTGTGTCTGGCAACGTGGGGGGTGTCTCTAGGATATCGAAGGAAATAAAAATAAATACACAAAGCTAGCCTGCATTAGATTGTAACAGGCTTGTTTTCTGTGTTTTCTTTAAATGTGTTTTCTTCTCTTGGAAATTGAAAGGCAATTAAATTAAAACACACACAATGGCGTGAAGGGTTTGGCGAGACACAGCAACTGAAACCCGGGAGCGGTTTATCGTAGCGTGGGTCCTGGGAGACAGCAGGACTGGCGGCTGCTCCCAGGCCCAGACGGTGATTTCAAGGGGGTCATGTCATGGCACAGTGCTGTTTGGTTTGTGTCCCAGGGATGAAGACATGCAGAGCTTGGCCAGTCTGATGAGCATGAAGCAAGCTGACATCGGCAATCTGGATGACTTTGAGGAGGAGAACGAGGAGGACGAGGAGAACCGAGTGAACCAAGAGGAGAAGGCGGCAAAGATTACAGGTGGGGTCTTTGGGATCCATTCACCGAGCTGTGGATATAGAGGGGGGGTGGCCAAAGTCGAATTCAATTATGTATGAAAAGTGGGCTGCCCCAGCTCTGACCCCTGAAGGCCCAGCTGTCCGATCTGAAAAGGACAGCCACACTAGGTGTTTAATTGGCTGCCCTTTTATCTTTTTTCCACTGGACGTTCTCCCTTAATAGGCTAAACATGGGCAGCTTGTCAGAGCAGAAGCTCCCACAGGGCATTAGGCTGCAGACAGTCTTTGCCAGACTCTGACCCAACCTGCAGCTGCCATCACTGCTCTGCACCTTCTGGCCTTCCAGTCAGGGCCAGAGATCCTCGCAGTACAACGCCACACCTAACAAGGATCCGGAAAGGTGTGTTTCGAGTGTCACGATTTTCATGTCCAGACCACACGGAGTCTGAGCGTTTCAGGACAGCAGAGAGGAGTTGAACCTGCAGCATGAAAATACACGTCTAATTTCATTCGAAGAAGCCATTCAAAGATAAAGCAAACCTGTTTTAGGTGTTCTTTTTTTTCATTTTGGTGTCATCTTTACATGAATGCTGCTAAAAGTCATATTTGTGCTTTGCTGCTCTTATTTTTTTGAGAATCACTTTTTATTTGTGGTTTCCCTTTTATTTTTACTCTTATCATCACCTTGTCCGTAACTCCAGTCGCAGTTGAGATTCAGTGTTTGGGGGCTTGTGGAGCCCGGCTTCCAGTTCCTTCACCAGTGGTTTTGATCGCTAGGTAAAAACCAACGAAGGGGCATGCCAACAGTCATGTGTTGATCTCCTGGTTGGGCAGAAAACAGCCTTGGCTCCTGTATTCCCCTCACAGTTCCAACACGAACCTTGAGGATCTCTGCCCACCATCCCTGGGCCCTTCCTGGCAGCTCCAGGAGTGAGAGTGCAGGAAGAATCCTTCCCATAATCCTCACACTGACTTACCCTGCATTCTAAAATTAGGTTTAATAGCCTATCACACATTGTCTAATTATATATTGTGGTGCGTCTTCATGTTTGTATTGTTAATTAATGATGCACCAACTATGAGTCTTTCAACAGGAATTAAATGTAAGAAGCATCTGTCAAAACATTTGATAAAATACCTTTGAGTGACCAAACTGTGGAGGTATGTAGCTATATATTTATTAGTGTGACTTATGCTATCTAGCAAGTCAAAAAAATTCCCCCACATTTAAACTTTGTTTAATGGATGGATTTAATAGATTTGAAAAATTATCCCAGTAATGGATGGATTTAATAGATTTGAAAAATTATCCCAGTAATGATTCTTATTTCAAGCAGCTGTTACTATTTCTGTATAGGCAACAATACATGGTTGAACTGCACATTGCAAGATCATTTCTGCAATAGAGGTAGTATGTTTTTTCAAGCTGTGGAATCTGGAGGTTATATATAATTTATTTGTTTATGCATATTGTTTGTCGTTATGTTGTTTTTTATGTTTTATATGTGTTTTTTTCTGGCTTTCTTTTCGCTTTCACTTTTTTTCCTCTCTGTGGTTCTGGCCCACATCTTTCACTGGCTTCTCTCCACGTGCTTTATAATAATAATGGCTAGTTCATGTTGGGATCTTGCTTGGCATTTCCATTGTTTCAAGAGTAAAGCATGGGATCCCATTGCTGGACTTTGTGCGTGTCAGAGATGTTCAAAGCAGTCGACTGTTTGACATTGGGTAATGCAAACCTAATTAATTGACTATACAAATTACTCTCAGAATTCTTCTTATCGACGGTTCTTTCTTCATATCTTTTATTTATTTAATTTATTAATTCATGTAAAAAAAACAGCTCCACAGCCTGCAGTGATATCTCACTGAGATGCAAGTTGTAGTAATTGCATCACTCTCCACAATATTGCCAGACAATTGTAGAGGTTCCGCACATGTAGTTTCCGCTGTAAGAAACAAATATTGATAATAAAAATAAATATATAAATTGAAATGCAGTTTTGATGAAATGCGTTTCTCATTGTTTACCTTTGTGGCCTTTATTTCGTTGTCCGCTTTACCTGATTTTTTTCCTGACTGGCTTCTGTTTACAGAAATAGTAAACCAGTTGAATGCCCTCAGCAGCTTAGATGAAGACCCAGATGACTGCCTAAAGCAAGCAAATAAGCCTTCTGCTAAATCAGCCAGTTCTTCTGAAGGTCTAATAGCTTTCATCTTCTCCCTCCCTCTGTTTCTGCCATTCCTGTAGTGTTGTGGTTGTGTTGCTTGACCCAAATTGTCCCTGTTTGTTGTCAGATAACGTGCCTTGGTTTCTCTGTCCTTTTTTTCCCCACTTTTTGGTTTTCTGTAACTTGCAGTGAACCAATAAAAACAAAACAAAACACATCCTCATCAGATTCAACTATATTTTTGGATGCAGACCAGTGGAAACAAAAACAAAAAAAAGTACTGTTGCGTTACTGGTAAAATCTTTTTCAAGTAACTTTAGAAAACAATGTGCTCTGTAGTAGGAATTATGAAGCAAAGAATAAGCTCTTTGTTGCTGTTTAATAGAGGTAGCTTTGATTCTGCTTAATTGGAAGATGGATTGTGGATAGTCCAGGGCTGTTTAAAGTTTGTTAGATGGCCGGGTTTTAATTTGACAGGAGCATTAGTCGGATGCGGTGTCTTTGGAAAACCATTTAAAGGTATCAACAGGAGAAGTAATTGTTTAAACCAAACCTAAAAACACTCGCTGGTATTCAGAAAGTGATTCTGTACACCCTGACGATTAGAAAAAAAAGCAATACAATAAATACAAAATTAAAATCAAACACTATGTATTAGGGCTGCACTGTACACAGAAGCCGTTCTGTCCAAATATGGGGCAGATTTGCGGCTCAGGAAGGAATGTGACTGGCCTTATCTGTTTGCAAAGGGACCTTATCATTAATCCACTGTGCTTTATGACACTCGCCAAGGCAGCATAAACAAAAGTGTAACGCTATTCTACTGATGTCTGTGGTACCTCTCCAAAGCGCACAATTAATGTGACCTAGAAGAGGGACGATTTAAAAATAAATAAAATAAAAAGCCAGTGCAGGCAATATAGTGGAATATTGGCTAAGGAATTGGATTTAGTTTAAGTGGTTCACTCCAAAGTGCAGATTTCATCATTATTTCGTGTACACTGGGTTGTGAAGGAGCCATGCGTTCAGCCAGATCCTCACCACTGAGCCATTGGTAATAACATTTTCTTCTTCTTTTTTTTTTTTTTTTTTTTTTTATAACTGGATTCTCACAGAACTCATCAGTAAACTTAACTTTCTGGAAGACGACGACCAGGACACGTCTCACTTGAGCACAAACCCATTTGGGGATCCGGATGACACAGAGTTAATTCCGTGTGAGGACGCCGATGAAGAAGGTAAGGCAGACTCTTCAGAGCCGAAAGCCAGAGCTATTCAGCGGTTTTGCTTGTAGGTGAGAGAACCCGATCATTCACAGACTTCCTACAGCTTTTGAAATGTGTATTTGGTGTAGGAGCTCTGTGTTTGTCACTCTACTAGTCTCTGGCTTTTGCACATTTTGTCGCCCATCACAATCTGAAAAAGATTCTGATCTATATTTAGACCGTGTTCATAAAATGTCTGCTTTTGCCAAGTAGAGCAACCAAGAAAATATTTGAATATCTGAGCATTGTCGACCTACATATATCAGCTTCCTGGTACGTATTTTTCTTACAAACATGTTTGTTCTGTTCATCACAGTGCCGGCTGCCAACACCGCGGTCAGTCAAAAGCAAGAAGAGCTCTTCTATGACCAGGATTCCTTGAACCCCTTCAACGACGCAGAGCCCGAGATGCTTCCGTACAGCAATCCGTTTGAAGAGCCCGTCTCGGAGCCAGAGAGACCCCCGGATCCCAGGACCGAGGAGTCCCCTCCCAAGCCCGCCAAGAGGAATAACGTGCGCCCAGTGGACATGAGCAAGTACCTGTACGCTGACACCACCAGGACCGAGGAAGAGGAGCTGGATGAGTAAGTTTTGTATTCGGAGAGTTGCTTCTTTTTTTTTTTTTTGTATGATGTTGATTTGTTATTAAAAAAAAAAAAACACAGCATGTTCCAGTAGGTGTAGTCATTGATAAAGTGCATTGAATTTTGGGGAAAGGAGGTCGGGTCAGTTCAATTTATTTCCCCCCCAAGCTGCTGGAGGCCCACTGACAGAGCAGTCATGATGCGGAGGCCACCGGAACAGAGCGCCCTTGTTCCAGGCATTCATTTCACCCTGTCTACCCTGCCATCAAACTTTCCCCTACCTCCAAACTCCTGTAATGCCTAAAGACAGTTTGTCAAACCTGCTATAAAAATCAAGATGACTTGTGAGGGAGAGCGCTGCTATTTTCATTTCTAAACTGTGTCAATGCTTCCATTTTCTTTTCCGTGTAGCATGTCGGGCTCTATTCTCTTTCACCATTTATTTTGACGGAGCTTTCAGACTCGAGTTTCTTCAGTTTGTTTAATTTGCAAACTGGCAAGGCACAGAGCAGACCTTTGAGGGCCTTTATTTCGGCTGGGTTAGATTTGTGTGCCTTTAACCTTATCTTTCACCCACATACCTAGACGTGCTTTCTTTCTTTTCTTTTCTTTTTGTCAAAGGCACTGAGTGACAGATCCGCCAAGGAGGTGGGCCCGAGCACCGAGACAAGCTGTGCATTGATACTATCTGCCTGTTTGTTTCCTTGTCAAGTGTCTCGGTACGCCAGCAGAGATGGGGTCAATGACAGCTGACCCTAAGCACCTGGCCCATAGTTATTCAACCAGCCGTTATATGGATCAATTCTAATATAGTCATTTTGGACTTCGGTAATAATTTCTTATCTGTTGAAGGCAAAACAAATTGGGCGCGAGGGCTTTTGAGGATCAAGTTTTAAATTTCCATTCTTGACATTGTTTTTTATAGATTCAAAGACAAGGGGTCACGGTCTTCATTTGAGGCAGCCAGTTGTAGTTATGATTCCTGGAGGTTCCTGTTGCATTTACAACACATGGCCACCTGATGGCACTAGGAATTATTCTCCTTAAAAAGGCACTATAAAAAGACCGTCCTGACTTCCAACTTCTCGGTTTGCTTTAGTTGAGTGTTGTCAACCTTAGCTCGGAATAAGACCAAAAACTGTTATTCGTGCTGTTTGACTTTCCTCTAATGCAAAATAGAGCAAAGGAAGATAAAGTGCCATGGTTTGGATTCACAGGTCCAATCCGTTCTATGAACCCAAGGCTCCCACTCCGAGCAGCCAGTTGACTCCATCACCTGACGGCGAGGCGGAGAACAGGACCAAGAGGAAGGCACCGGCGCCCCCTGTCGCCGCACCGAGGACGTTCGCGGAGAAGGCCGCCACTTTGCCTGCTCTTGGAAAGGAGCTGCCCTCGTCTTCTCCTAAGGTGAGACGCATTGACACTGAGATTTTCGTGCGGATGCTTGACATTTGTGGCATCTTTTGATAGGTGCAAAAACAAGTATTTGTGTGCATAATTATTGTGGTTCTTTGCTGGATTTAATCTGGCATTGTTTTACCTGTAAAGAACTTCTGGGGAATACAGAAACCGGTTTTAGTAAGAGCATTTTAACACTTACGGGTCAGCAATGTTGCCTATATTTACATGTTAAAAAAAACCCGGCAGATCTCATTAAATGACTGAGTCACACACATGGAATGAGACAAATCTTTGGGCTTAGTCTAGGCAGTGTTGTCCTGTTGTACTGCTCTTTCAAGGGAGCGCACAGTGAGTGGAGGGCTGTTTTTAAATAGATCCAGCTTAAGTGCAGTGAGGTAATCAAGGGAGAGGCTTTTCCTCTTGGCTGTTTTTTTTTTCCCCCTTTTTCTTTTTTTAAATAATTTACCTCATATTTAATTATTTTAAGGGGTTTATCAACCAGCTGCACTTGTGTGTGACCGCAGATGAGATGCCCTCCAAGTTCTAAATACATTTAATTATCATGACTCACTGGTGTGTAAATGGTTGCCAGGAGGAGAAACCTATGCCTGAGAATCATGCTTGGTGGTGTGTGTGTATTTTGGAAAATGGCATAAATAAAAAATACATAATAAAAACACAAATTTAAGCCAAACTCAGAAAGCCGTGTTTTGTAGTTTCTCCTGTATTAACAGTCGAGAAGGCCCTGTAAATACATACAGAATAGCTGTCATATTGGTTGAAAGCCTTTTCATATACATCGAGCATCTAGGAGATAGCGCAGACACTCGGTTTTCAAGGATTACCACATCGTTCTTCAGCCATGTTTGAGACTGCTGCTGCCATCGCTCCTCCATTTGTAGAATTTGAGATGACCTTTGCATGAATAAAGTCAAAAAGGATTAAGGGAGGCATTTTCAACAATGGAAAAGAGCTACAGATGTAGCCGACTTTGAACGTGGGAGGATTGTTGATGCACTTCTGCCTAAAGGCGATGTTTATAAGGTGTCTGTGTTGACGGAGAAAATCGAAACGAGCATTAAAAAAAAGAAAGCAAAAAAAGCATACTTTTAAAAGTACATCCTTGAAATGTGAGGGAAGAAGCATAAAACGTAAAATAACTGAGAGCCCAGAGCGTTAGGGCTACCCTCGGGGAAGGGAAGGGTGAATCAGCTTTTTTTTTAAATACCCTCCCGAGTCACTGTATCCATTTGATTGAGCCTGATAAGATCACAGCTTTTAATATTTTTAGTTTAATATTGTTTCCCCAAGATGTGCTTCTACGCCCCCCTGAGACATCGAATGTGTATATATACTGTTCATCTTTCGTGTTAGCTTTGCGTTTGTGTGTGCTGCTGCTATTGTGTGTGTTTGTCTGTTTGTTTGTAATTACAAACTGACAGACAAATTTACAAATTGCTGGACTCTTTTCTCTTAGAAACCCGGTTTACTCTCAAATCCTGAACTCGGTGCTTGGGGTGGATATTCTGTCCCACAGTTTATGCAGAAGCCCATCCCCTCTCTGTATCCCGAACTTCATTACAGCAGCCCCGCTTTGCAAGTTAGGGGGTCGGAGTGTTCATACATTTTCTGAGGACTTTACCAATAACGGCATCCACATTGCTGGTACTGAATTGTTCATTTTGAATATTTACAAGCATTGTGTATCTGCACTTGGGCTCAGGGCCAAGAATTTCAACAAAGCCCTGTGATCTTCTTAATGTCTGCATGTAAGTGGTGTTAAGGTTGGGGGGAGGGAGCAATATTTATTGTGCTACATTTCCAGGGCAGCTCTGAATCAGCTGGCTGTAAACCCATGATTAATAACGGGACATCTCTCAAAATGGGAGCTTGATCATATTTTGTGAAGGTTTTTTTTATTACAGTTACTGTTAGGGTTACAATGAATTGCGTTATTCTTGCATCAACCATTCATTTGCATTCATAGTTAATTAAGATCTAGATTTCCCATAATTGGGTATTTATACAGATGTTTTCATAGACTTAAATTCGCAGTAGTGTTAGTTTATTGTTGGGTAGTGCAAGACTATTCTGAACCTTCTGTAAAACCAGCCTACAGCCCAAAATAACTGGAAACATCCAAAATAAATGTATTTTTCTCTATGTATTTTTAATAAACAGTACTAGATTTACAATACAACCAAATAGTTTATGTAAGGATTCAAACTAATACTGGAATTCAAAGTATTATCCACAGTTTATGCACCTGTGACACCATGGAGGGGGTTCGACCTAGCATCTGGGCTGTAAAGATGGGGTTTAGGAAACACTGCAGGGTAGGGTGATGTACGCGAAGGGTATTGGTTATTGTGATCAAAATCAAAGTCAAGACTGACATGAAGCCAGGGCATGCCCTCCCCAAAATTAATAGATTATCTGACTATATGTCTACATAAACTGTTGTTGTCATGTACACTAAGCACTAGTGGTAAAGTTTGGGCCAATGAAGCTGCTTTCCGTACGGTTTGTGGAGGTGGATTTGAGTCCATCTGCTTAGCTGAAAGACAACAGTACTGCAGGAAGATTGTCTGCCTGGATCCTTAAGACCTGCCACTGAAATGGATTTTGTCTTTGTCGTAGTGTTTAAGGACTCATTCCTCATAAACACACTTGCAGATCTCTTCACACTACTACAGCTATTTATTTCCAAAAATATCTCAAAGCTCACAAAATGCTTCTCACAAAGATATTATTAAAAATATTTAAATCGGTATTTTTTGTCGATCGTCTTTTAACATCTTTTCTCTTAGTACATTGGATCTTTCTTATTTTGTGACTCTCTACAACAAAGAGACTACTGGCGGTATGTTTGCGCTAGTATGTTTGGCCTTTCTTTGTACATCTACTCCTACATGTTTAAATCCTGTCAAAACTGGAAATAAGAAGCAAAACAGGGGTCCCCCCACTTTTGCATGTTTTACGCACGCACACATACACTCTCGCCTCCAAATGTATTCAGCTTGTTTACACTTTATTTTGAGTCTGAATAAATCTGGAGGTAACTGCATATATACATATGTATAGGTTTATGTTCAAGTGTTTGTTTTTGCAGTGATGTAACTATTTCAGTTTTTCATTTACATGACAAAACCTCCCCCCACCTCCCTTTTCCATACAGCTTTAATTAACGGGTTGCCTTTTGGTTTTAAAATCGAGGGCAGCCAGGAGAGGTGTGTCCTATTGGAATTTGTGTTTGAGCTCTTAGTGTAAGTCTTGAGGATTAATTTAAATGAACAATGTAAGTCCCTGGGAAGCTGAGAGTAGGTTGTTCTGATTCAGTAAAACCTTTTCTTATTGATCTCACCACCCCCCCCCCCCCCCATATGCTCTCATATACAACAACAGGCAAATGTACTACAGTACTGTACACTTGTCGTGCCTGGCTTCATTTCTGCGTTGACATTTTGGCAATTTATTTTATTTCTGTGTCTGTCCAGGCTGAAGTATTCAGCACCGGCATGAGTTTTTCACTTCCTGTAGGTGCTTTCATTCTGTCTGCTAATTTTATAGCAGATAAATTTTAAATAAGTAACCATAAGTAGTTTATTTCGCAGAGCAACCATGCAGACACAATTGCAAAGAGACAAACACACAAATGAAAAGTCCTTCTATGAAGTCCTGAGAGATTCCAAATAAAATGCCAAAAAATGAAAAGGAAATGTGTAAAAAACATTGGAGAAGTGAACGTGTTGGTGGTGGCTGAATGGGCAGGCGCTATACCTTTAATTCATACACTTGTTTGCTGAGGTAAAGAGCGCAGTGTAAATTAAATTAGTTAAATTAACATTATTTAATTGAGTTCGCAAAAGGCTTCTATATTTCTTAATTAGGTTGCAGAAGGTTTCTCTGAAGTCTTCTGCTTTCCTCACTCTCCGTGTCAGGGAGCTGATTGAAGAGGCTTGCTGGGGAGAAGACCCGTGAGAGCACTCTTTAGAACGGCTGTGTTTTCAATCTCACCTTCAGAACTACAATTCAATATTGCAGCCATACCCAGCTGTTCAAACGAGAACCAGGAGTCTTTAACACTTTCAGTGCCTTACCGTTAGTGCGCTGGGCTAATGGCTCTGTGGTAAATCGCACAAAAAGGAGAGTGTTATCTGCTGCCTGAAAAAGGAACAGAACGGCTTATGTGGAAGGCCAGAGAAGAAATATAGGCAACCTTTCATTGATTCTGCAATAATGGTGGAAACCCACAAAGAAGCTAATGTGACTAGTAGCCTCATAATCTGTGTAATGTAAGGAGAATAATCCTTAAGGTAAAGCATGACTGTTCATCTCGCTGTTTTTTAAAGTGATACTGGATATTGCGGGAGAATGTATCCTGGTTTACAGTGCAGCAGCAAATCCCAGCAATCCCAGGTCCATGCCTAACTGTGGATTTCTCGCTGTCAGGGATATGGGAGATGGTCCGAAGTATATTGACAGCTTTGTGCTTTTAACCTTTAAATCTTTCAGTTTGATAAAATTAAGTTTGTTTCAAACTAGGGGGGGAAAGTGAAAAAGAAATAACTTAACCTTTTAGCAGCTGATACAAAACCGAATGCGATACTTCCTTTGCCTTAAGAATGTCAAAGTTTGACATTTCGGTGCCGATTTGAAATTCTTAACATATATCTTTCCATATGTGTGTGATCATGTGCGTGTGTGTGCGCGGGCACGCGTGTAACTAACAAAACTATGTCATCAGACAGTGCGTGTTTGCATGCCTCAACTAAGGCTTAAGTTCATATCTGAAGCCCTCTCCAATAGTGCAATGTGCCAGGTGGCTGGATTAAGAAATGATGCTTTTGAAGATCGAGGGAGTTTTGGTGAGGGAACGTGGAAAAGGTAGTTTCTAACCTTCCAGCGTGGTGGACTTGCATGTTATAGATGTTTACTGTGGTTGTGTCCTCGTCTGATGTCCGTGTTGCCTGTTGTTTTTGTGTTAACCTGTGTCAGCTAGGTCTTTGCTGAGTAAATGGAGAAGCCCTCAGTGACAATCAGGTTTTCCTGATTTATTGACAACCAGGATGTGTTTTTAATGTCCCTTTTGAACAATAAGGCATTCATCACTTTAGAAGGAGTGAATTATGTACATTTCAGCTTCTGTGTCTTTAGTCTTGGGGGGGCGGCTACACAAACGCATTCAGCTGACCTTGGCAGACTGAATTTCTTTTCCATGGACTGAACCGCAGTTTTGTTGTATTGTTTTTTAAATCGACAGACACACATGAAAGAACTTAGTTGTAATGTTTTACACTTTATGATATCACCCAGTGTCAATTGATTTCTTAAGAGAGAGAGAGGCGCTCATCCAAGGTCTCTTGCATGTGTTTGTGTAGCCCCAAAAGACAACCACACATCAGTTGGAAAAATAATAACTCAAGGTTTTATATAACCCTGCTATCATAACACCTGTTAAAGGGGAGATGTGGAAATTACAGTATTCAGTGAAAGTTTTAAAAGGATAGCCACGCCTTGTGAACACTCAAAGCACAGAGCTGAACATTTATCAATGCAAGCACACCGATAATCCTAGAAGGATCAGTCTTTGCCACTGATGCTATCTACCCCCAAGTAAATTGAGTATATGGAATGATTACAGCATTATTACAACCCTAACCCTACCCCTAGCATATAACTAAAACTACCAACCTTGCTTTCAGACATTAATGTATGAGTGTTCCTAGTTCTTGTTGTGTGCAGTATGAAGCCGTGAGATTTCTGTGCACACTCCTTCCAAGGGCACTGATGTCTGTTAGCATCCAGTGGGAGAATTGGCCGTGCACCGAGGGGTAGCTCTCATGCTTTCCTGTCTGCTGAGTCTGAGTGAGGAAGGTTAGTGATGGATGTGGTTTCCCCTCAGAGCACCCTGGCTGTGGAGAAGCTAGCCTTAGACCTTCGGCAGTAAACCCACACCTTGATCTCTGTGGGGAGAAGTCTTTTCTTGGGGCACTCACTGTCATATCTCGCAAACCAAAGCAAGGTGCGCAGCATGGCAATGCAGATGAGCAAAGAATTGTGCAGCCACTATTTTAGAATAAACCATCCTAATAACGACATTTCCCTGCAGAGCTTTAATGACAGTTTAGTTCTAAGCCCTTCTTGTTTTTGGAAATGATGGTGTGAAGCAAAGGAATGATCCAGTGAGGCAGCTCTTGTGGGAATTGTGAGGACCAGGTCTGAGCCGTCATCTGCACACCCTTTCACATGCAGCATTCACTGTGTGTGTTCAGGCAGTTTCGATTGCTGTAAAATATTACCTTAAAGTTTTGCCATAAGCACTGATGCATTTAATGAAATTAGATTGTTGGGATCCCTTGATAAATAATTGATTTCAACATCTATAAAAAAGCAAACCCTTGCGATGGAAATTTCCTCTTTTGAATGCCTGTTGAGTGAACACTGTGGACATCCTTAGCCTCTTAGTCACTCAGCATGTTCTTTCCAGGGGACAGATTTAAAGTTTAAACTTTACATTTTTGGGCTTGGGACAGTAAAGCAGTTGTCCTTTTGTTTTATGAGCAGCTGATCAGTTAAGATGCTGAAGAGCTGTTCTGTAAGTAGAATGGTCTAAAAGCTAATGGGTTTACAAAGTGGTTTATAATCTTTATTTCATAACTCCTTTTTGTCATCTGGTGATTACAGTATTGGTTTTGGGGGGACGGAATAAAACAAATATTGTAATCTCCAGAAGAATTAAGAGTTTGAGTTAGGAAGTTGCCCGACCACAAATTTTGAAAATCTTATAATCTTCCATGTTTGATGTTTCAAACCTAATGGCATTTATTAGGGTGGCCCAAAAGGTGCTTTGTCCTTCCATGGTTGCCTGTAGAGGTTTTGAATGACATGGCAGAGAGAGACGGTAACATTAGCTTAATCTTGGCTTATCCTGCCCTCACACACAGGTGTGTGGGCTTAAACCCGGTCAAGGCCCGCTCCCGTAAGGCCCCAGAAAAGATAAATATTGCTCTTGTTGCTGAGATTGCAAGAAACGATGTTGCTCCACAAGCACATCTTGTTGAAGTGGTTACTATCAAGTTTTAATTAAATTAAAGCAAGTTCCTTCTACATGGAAAGAAGTAGGGGGGTAATTTTGGAAATGCCTTGCAAATTCGTTCCACGGATACGTACAGTTTAATTTTTCTTTTGCTTATTTCAGATTAAGATATTTTAACAAGCAAGAGTAATTAATATAAAGTTCTGATTTTTATTATTTAAAAAATTGTAATTGTGGTGAGAGAAATGTTAGAATAACTTAACTATTTATACAAGCTGAAAGATATATAGTCCTATTTTCATAAAAAATAATAATAAAAAAAGCCAGACAAGCTAAGAATCTAAGAAGTGCTCAAACCTGACTTAAGGCCACCTAATATTAGTTTCACCTCCTCATACTTCATAAATAGTGGTGCACTGACAGCCTCATACACTTGTTGATACATGCTTTAATCCCTGCATCCTCTGAAGAGCACAGAGCGTTTGTTTTCCCTCTGTTTTCCCAGATAGGGCCATTATTTCAGCCCCGGAGCAACCGTCTAAAGAGCAGAAGTTCATCAGTCTTCAGAAAAAAAAGTTTTTCGAGAGGGTGCAAAAAAAAAAAAGAAACTTTACATAAAAATAAACTCTTGACTGTAGATTGCAAAAAGCTTAAAATGATCATCCTCAACTATTCTGGAGGGACTCTCTTCTTTAGTAAAATGTTGTTCAAGAAATTGCATCCAATTGTGCAAAAAGCATGTTTATCAAAGAATGTCTTTCAGAAACCATTGATCAGCTCAGTCTGCTTACTTAGTGAGCTCAAGCAATTATCAATATATCCTTATTTTGATCAAGACCTTCGTTAAAGGGGTGACTTTGCAATTATTTTCATTTTAATTGCTTTGATAATCTCAGGATAAAACCGATGCTGTTTGGACAATGGCGAATTAACATTTGGGTCCTAACCATGCATTTATTTTCCTGTGTGACATATTTCTTGAAGTGCCTCCTTAATTAGTTTTCTGTTGAAGCTCTGATTAATTGATAAATAGACAATTTATCTGGCAGATCGGTGAACTACTGCACCCCTAATTTGTTTGTTGAGGATGCCAGTAAAGGAGATTTAATGCGTTACAGATTTAGGAGTGTTTTCTCTTTTAAACCCTCCTTGTCTTTTAAAATGACTTGAGAGGTGGTGTTGTTTTTTGAAATGGAAGAATTTGTTCTGATTATATGTATCTTTGTTTTGTTTATGAAATGTAATGTTTTCTTCATGGTGGAATCATGCATGAATGGCGTTTCGTACCAGAATGACACACAGAATTGAAAAAGACAGATGCTCGCTTTGCAGCCCCCGTCTTCAAATTGTCTGAATTTCCTGCTGTACAGCACAGCTAATTTGTCAAAGCGTGAGTGTGAGTAATGCTTTCTTACAAGTGTAACTGCACAGTCTTTCATGACAATCTAAAGCTATAGCTTACATGCTATTATACATGCAGGGCTAAAACTGGAGAGCCGAACAGCATGGTGTTGTTATTTATTTTTATTATGTATTAATTATGTATTTTTTTTTAGTTCAAAGCCTCTCAATTGGCTTTTATAGTAGAACAGACTCAAATTTAATTTAGTCATGCTGTTATCATTCTGCATTTGTAGTTTCACACTTGTAAAAAGTCCCTGCTCATGATTTCATGTGTTTATAAAATTAGTCTTTCCCAGATGGTGTGGTAATTTTCTATGAAACAAAAAAAAAAAATACACACAAAAAAGCTTTTTTGCTTTTGAGAAGATATTTTTTCTGTTGGTTTTGATTTTGCTAGACTTATTGTTACTACTTTAGAATTTATTACATTTTCATAAACCCAATGGGTAATCTTATTGACTCACCATTAGAATGAGTAAAAATGCATTAGATATGGATATTAATCCGGTATTAGTCTTAGGAGGAAGACATTTTATCTTTTTATTTGAAGCTGATAGTGATGCGTATTAATATTTTTGTGTGATGACTGGCTTTGATTTTGTTATTTTTTTAATTTTCACAACTAATGTTACAGTAGAACACTATATTAAACTTGGATGAGAAGAAATTAAGTCGGTACAGAGTTGTTGATTTTCAGTTTCTTGAGTTCTTGGAGTTGGCCAGATGTAAAATATATATATAAATAAATAAAATCCTGCCACTGACTTATCCTTCAGATTAAGAGACATCTTTTTACACTCAGGGAGGGGCATTTATACTTCATAGTACAGTTTGTGTTCCAAAGTCACTTTTTGCCTCAAGTCATCAGGTAGATGGGTATAAATGCTAAATCTGTACAAGTATGCATTAGGGTTTCTGGGTTCATAAACTGCTCTCCAAGGAAATTTGTTTTATTGTAGCATGTCTAGCCCCAAGCCCAAATAGGGGATTACAAGTTTTAAAGGGTAAGAGCATCATAGCCTCCTCAAACCTGACATCCCTCTGATGCCTTTTGAAGCCCTTAACTGCAGTTTCTGAGCGTTTTCTTTGCAGGAGGGTGTAGAGCATATATGATTGACCAGCCTAAATAGCAATAGGACCTGCTCCACCTACAGTGAACGACTGGAATATTTATACCTGGAACATCAGGATCATGGTTGTGGAGAGACCAGATCCTATTCTCTAGTAGACTTGGCTTGCATTTGACCTGCTTTTGTTGTTCTGTTGTTTGGAAGGTAACTGGCCTTTGTCAATCTCCTAAAATGTGTGTACTTTGGAGATGAGTAAAATTCCCCTTGTGACTCCCCGCTTGGTTCCTGGTGTGTGTGCGCGCTATGACATTGAAAAGAAACCCCTGCGGAAAACGTGCATGGAGAATTATAGAATAAAAACAAACAAAAACGGCAATATGATGAAAGAAAGACACTGTCTAGGTATCCGAACCCTGATCCACCCTGAAGGATGTTTGTTTTGTGTGAATTGTGATTCTGGACTGCAATGGGCCGTTTCAGCGTAGCCCACAGCATGTTCAGTAAGATACAAAGAGGCTATATGTTTGAAACACCACAAACTGCAATTTTCAGAGTGGTAGGAAGATGGGTAAGGACTAGTAAGGTCTGATTTTGAAGATAGATATTGCTGTAACCTTTAAAAGTGTTATACTGGCACTTTAAACGCAGCATGTGAAGTAAAAAGGATTCTAAATCTCTTCATAGGAGCCGGCGCCAACTACTCTGTGCGGCTGCAACACAACAGCGAACTGCTATCGCTTTTTTGAAACTGCGGTTTTGGAGATTGGAATAGAGGTTAATTTCCTTTTCTTTTATGCATGAATTTACCTGACAGAAGACAAATGGCAGATGTTCTCTCATCTTGAAAAAAATAAAACCATGATGGCTGGCAAAAGGCAATATCATTCCAAATGACATTTCTATTTTTTATGTGGGGTTTCTATCTACAGTAAGAGCCATACTAGCTTTATCAATCCAGTTACATGCTTCTGGAAAGCATGGCACTTTGAATCAGTTCTTTTCCCATGTAATCATGCTGGATTACTTCATCAATGAAAGATGTAAATCAAAACTAGACGGTGATTTAGGACTAGCCTTTCAGAGGAAACCCTGTGTGTTGGCTAACAGACATGAGTTTTAATAATCCTGGGATTTCTAGTTGGAAGCATTGTTGAGGGATTACAGCATTTATTTTTCCAGGATGTGTTTTATTGACATGGAATCTTCAATAAAAAATTTGAGTCATTGTTGCCTATATTTAAATGTTCCATATTATTGTATTTTGGTAAATAATGAAGGAATGTATCTATTTCCTAATTTTTGTTTTTGTATTTAATGATTGATTGGGATATACTACTCCTTTCCTTGAAGCCATACGAAACTGTTTTTTTCCCTTTTGGCAAGACACCCAATCGTTTGCTAAGGATTCATTTGTATTACAAGGAATGCCAGTGTTCAAACCCAAAACATTTTACACAACGTTTATGTTCCAGAATGTTCCCTAAAACGCGTCAATCGCATTATCTAGTCAAGATACAACCCTAATAATAAACCTAATTGGACTGAGGAACCTTCCCTTAAAAGAATAAATAATGCAAAGTGGACTACTCGCTTTACAGGGGATTATTATCGCCTCTTATTTCTATGAATAAAATAAACACATGTAACATAGGAAATGTAAGTAATAACATATTTGTTGTATGATGATTGTGAAGGTGAAATAGTTAAATCTCCCAGGCTTTTCACATTCAAGTGCTAATATAGACAACCAACATTGACAAGTCAAGGTTGCCTTAAGAATACTACAGTTAAAGTATGTTTTCTAATTGCTTTAATGGCTCCTGTGCATTCATTCCAGGTAATTATTCCATGAAAATTTGATTGCTACTTTTACATCACTTGAAAGAAAACCCTGCCTAAGGTGCCCTGCCTGCTAACATAAAAGTATTAAGCTGTGGACACTCTATAATGTGCTTTGTGAATTGCCAAACAGGTGTGATCCCCCTCCTTTATAGAGTGAATCGGTGGACTCGGCAGTGGCTGGTTTATCAGAAGGTTAAAGTTGGTTTATTGGATTTTCAGATCCAAATAAAAAGAACGCATATAACAGAATGAAATAGTCAAATCAAGGCCACAAGCCAGTGATCCATAAACACTCCTTTGATGAGGTAATTGTCAAAACATGCCCAAGAAATCGACCTTCATTTCTGCAAAACTGTATTGTGATCGGCCTTAATTCATTTTTTTTTTTTTAATCTGTGTATTTATCCTCTTTCAATGACCACATTTATTTTTTTGAATTTACTTTTGCTTCTCTCTTGATGTGGGATTTGGACTTTTCATTTACTGGAGATGCCTTTTTCATGCCAGTGGTTTGTTCGTCAGATTCGATTTTTTTTTTTTCTTTTTTCTTTCTTTGTGAAATTAAGTGACATGATCGCTTTTTTTTTAATTGTTACTCTAATAAATTTAATGCAATTAATGCATTCCTTTTGCTTTGACTTCCAAAAGGTCATTGTCTTTTTTGTAATACAATTTATAATAGTCAACCGTTTAACCTTTAATAATTGCCCGCCACACCCCTGCAACGAGAATTGCCTTTGGGGTAGAGTATTTATAATGTTCTGAAGAAAAATTAGATTTGTGTCGGATAAATGAGGTGGTGTACAGGAACCGCATGAGCCATGATTAAGTTTTTCATTCTTATTGCATATTTATGTCAAGAAGTAACTGAATGTGAAAAACGATCTTTGGAAGAAAACCTTTTTCATTTGCATATAAATTTCATGGTAGAAAACTGGAGTAGTACTGCAGGTCTGAGCAAGGACTTAATGTTTACAGTGTTTCACGTTTAATCAATTGTATGTTTAATATGTGATTATCATCTCCTGGGGAAAATCCTTGAAAAATAAGCACTTTAGAAGTTAGAAGTGGGTATGCTTTGGGAGCGTTTGGAACTTTTATCCTTTCAACCACATGTGATGCAGAACTGCGATTACCCAATTTAATCCTACCCTTTTTTTGTTGTTTTTCCAGAAACTATTTTTTTTTCTGAGAGCATTAACTACTGAAGTCATCCTATGATTTGTTTCTCATTCAGAAAGAAATCCCCCACAAAACTGTTTAATAATATGTATGTACATGTTATTGCTTTAGATTCCAAATGAAAAACACAACCCTTAATGGGCAGCAGTCCCCTGGGCTTCCTCTGAAGGCAAGGAAACAAATGGGAAATTGAAAAGCGGCTGTTGAGAAGCAGTGGGGCTGTGTGAATGACATACCTGTGGGTCTCCTGCCCGCACTCACCAGGACACAGCCATTCTCGGAGACAGCTAAAATCACACCTCCAGTCTCCCCCAAGTGCTCTGGCTTGTTTCAGGAGGTGGCTTTAAAAGTGGGTTAGTTGTAGTTTTGAACGCTCATCTTAAATTTTGTCATGTCAGCAGCAGCTGCTATAGTCTGAGCGGCTCCACACGGTCCCGTACTGTAGAGAACTCCTATTGGTTGTAAGCAAACAAACAGCCGTCTTCTGATCCAGCTGGCTGTGTTTCTCATTGTGCGTTGGTGTACTGCTCTCTCGGCAATATTTACACAAGTTAAATGGCTTATTAGCATTCTGTAATATGTGCTGCAGGTTACATTCCACCTATTAGTACTTACAAGATTTCTGAGTAATCCACCTTTTTTAAATGTACATGTATACTTGTTAAGTTGATAAATAGCCTTTAAATCATAAATCATAATGGCTTTCCAAGTCTCAAGTCTTTTTTTTTTTTCTTTTGTAACTACTTTAGCCAGCCAATGGGGGGCGTTGTTAGTCTGCTGGAAATATTTACAAATGCCCAACTGATTTAGCCTCTTGATCACAAAGCTAATAGTTACCCTCTCTGAGATGATGAAAGAACAGATTACAGCCTCCACAGAATCGAGCAAAAGTTGGATTAATTTCTCATAGTTTATATTTGTTTGTTTTGTTTGTTTTCTTGTTTCTAAGGAACATTTTTTTTTATACTTTTGTATTCTTGTCACAGCAACTAATTACTTTACTTCCAGATAATGTAATCTTTGCTCCCAATAAAAGGATAGTATTTTAGACCATTTGGTTTATTGGACTTTAAAGCTTAAGTATGAGATTTACATTCATTAATGCTGTCTTTGATAACACTTCAAAGTAAGATGTAATTAATAATGTTTACATTATCAACGGTTATACGTTTTCTTCTATTATACATGACCATTTAAGACATACGTTTTGATAATCTAGAAGCCATTTGTTTACACATTTTTTGTTTGTTAAAACTGTGCTAAGAGTTTTGGTAAATAGTTAAATTTTTCACTTTTAAATTAAGAAGTGTGAGGGAGAAGACGAGGTTTTCAATGTATCCGGTAAAATGGGATGAGAAGAAATCATTTTTCTGCTGCCTAGAATTATTTAAAATTAGAATTATTTTTAAAAACTTTTGGATTAGTTATTAGAATGAATAGTGTGAAAAAGTGTTCTTCATAGAATTTTAAATGTTTTGGGTTGTGTAGTGGCTTTTTTGTGGTATTTCTTTGTGTCTACCTTCCCCAGTACAAAGATGGGACACTTCTATTTCTACTTTCATTTGACTTTGAAATTAAATGATATGTAGACCTATTTGTTTCATTATTATATATATGTTTTGTTCGTTGGTGAGATGAAAATAATGAAAACAAAATACATTTTAAAATAAAAATAATTTAAAAAGTAAATGTGTCCGGATGACGTAATGCATCCAGGGATGGCTGGATAGGAAGGGCCCGGAGCCCTGTGCAGATTTGACATGACGCTTCCACCTGTGCAGATCTCAGCCTGCTCCCCAAACCAGGGAGGAATCCTGCACTGCCAGCTTCCTTCACAGAGAAGCGCCAGGGGCAAGGATTGAAGATAATAACTAGCGATTGTTGTCTTTTAGCCTGGCCTCCATCATCAGAAATTGACAGTTTTTGAAGAGCCAAATAGACATCAAACGGTACACATGATCTGGTTAGGTCAATTTAATGTTAATTTCACTCCCTCTGTTATTCCTTTTAAGTTTTTTTTTTTTAGTTTTTTTAATTATAATTTTATTTCTTTCTCTCACTTTCTCTCACCCCCCCACCCTCCCGATTTTTTTTTTTTCTTTCTTTTTTTTCTTTCCAGCCAAGCCCAGTTCCGAGCCCTGTTCTGGGGAAGAAGCCAAATGCCAGTCAGTCGCTGCTTGCCTGGTGCAGAGAGGTTACAAAAAACTACAGAGGGGTAAAAATAACCAACTTCACCACATCCTGGAGAAACGGTCTGGCCTTTTGTGCATTATTGAACCACTTCAGGCCTGACTACATGTAAGTGAGAGAAAAACGGTCCATGGTGATACTGCCAGGTCGGGGAGAGGAGTTAGTTGCCCACACGGGACATTGTGATGTGTATTTTAGCTTTCCAATGTCAATTTAATCATAAAAGCTATAAACCTCTTTAGATCAGAACTTTTTTCTTCTTAAATGTTTCCCCAGCATTGCTTTTAAACAAGCAAGTTGCCTTCTCACTCTCAGGGGAAAAAGAACAATTAGAAAATGGAAAAATGTATTTTGTAAATGGTTTCATACTTCTCATATGTATCTAGAGTTTGCTTTAATGAATCCACTTTACATACACTTAAAATATCAAATGAATGCACTGACTCTGTTTTGGTTTTCCCAGATTTGCTTTTTCTTCTCCCCCTTTCAGTTTCACACTGTCATTATTGAGGAAAATGGGATCTGTATTAAACTGATTTGTTTTTGTTTTTTTCCCCCCTTTTTTTACTAATCTCATCCAAATAGCTGTCTACAGGAAGATTACAAAAATTGTGTCAGTGTTGAAATAAGATGAGACAAATAAGCCTGTAGGTCTTTGTACACTGACAACAAGGGATTACTGCATGGTAAATTTGGTTTTAAAGGCTGGCCTCTGGTCTGTGCCTGTTAACTTCACTTTTTAGATGGAAAACCTTCAGGCAAAAAAAAAAAGAAAAAAAAAGAGAAAAACATGTGATCACTGGTTATTTTTTTATTTTTCCACTCTATTAGTTTTGTTGATTGCATAGCTGTGAAATTGCTTGTTACAGTATAATGCCATTATAGATCACATTTTTAAATGCAATTTTTATATTGCCGCTTTTATCAAATACTGTCGATGCCCACTGTTGTGCTTTCTCCCTCAGTGACTACAAGTCCCTCAGTCCTCAGGATATCAAAGAAAACAACAAAAAGGTAAAGACCGCCAGCTGACACAAATTTAGCCTGACTGCCTGTTGTTTTTTTTTTCTCCCTAATATATATTTTTGATGATTATTATTAATCCTTTTAAGAAAGGTGAGTTATATTTTTCCAGGTTTATAATTGCTGCACAGAAGGTAGCTCCCCTGCTGTTCAGATGGAAAGTGTTATAAAATTTAGTTTTGTTTTGCACTCTAGCTCACAAGAAAGAGGAAAATCACCTGGGAATGCTAAGATAGCATCATAATTTAATGCCTGCTGTGAGTGTACTAAACAGCTTCAGTCTCTAGCTCTATACAGTGCATTTATATGAGGCACTGGGAACCTTTTTTTTTTTTACATGAAAAGCTTGTTATTTGAGGTACGTGTCACTAGTCCAGGATTTCTGTAATCCATTTTAGAGCTAACATTTGCGTTTAAAGCATTTCAGCTGGAGAAAGAGCTGCTATCCTTTATAAGACTTTTTTTTAGTTCCCCCCCATTGAGGAATTTTCTGCAAAATGTGCAAGACGAATAGGTTTTCGAAAGGGTATCTAACTGAGTTAAGAGTGCATATCACTTACAGCCCCAAAGCCTGCCACTTTACATTTCCTGCGAGCTTATAAAACAGATTGGGTGCGAGTACTAGTTACTTATAAACGGTCTATATTAAACTGTCATACATGCAGTTGTGAGTGTTTACATACATACATATATACATAGAGAAATATATCCTTAATGTAAATTCCCCCTTCAACCAGGATTATAACTTTAACAGGCCAATAAAAGATGGTAGTAGCCAAACATATAAGTTTTATTTATTTATTATGTTTTTGTGTGTATAATCTGAAGTGTATCATTTAAAACTTTTTTTCTGGGAAAAGCCTATATTGTTTATTGTGTAGCTTACTTCTTTCATCACTCGTTCAGCCCCCTCGCTTGACAGCTACATTGAATATCTCAGTTGCTTCCTGCAGGTTTATTTCCTGTGCTCACACAATTCTGACTGATAACCCCTAGTGCCCTTGTTTGGGATGAATGCCACATGACGAACAATGGCCATGTATAATGTCCATGCAGATGCATAGCGCATTTGACGTTTCCTCCTCCTAACCAATTAAGCCAACATCTATGAATGAATAACAGAGTGCTCCCTATAGCTGGTAAATTGAGAGGCTGGTTAACGCAGAGTCACAGGTGACCAGTGGAGGGGCAGCAAAGGTTAAGGTTGCCGAAAGCCTGTATTTGTCCCAGGCAACCTTTCACATTAGATCGTCTTTTTTTTTCTTTCTTTTCTTCTTTTAATGATTTTCATAATCCCAGACTCAATTGAAATATACTCTTGATAGAATAAAATCAATACAGTTAGTTTTGTAGGCTTAGATTCTGTAGATTCTTAGATTCTAACCACTGAATTAAAAAAAGAAAGAAAAGCAAAAAGTAATTTGCCATGATATCTGATCTCGGTCGCTGTGTTGTGTATTGTATAATCGAGAAATGTTTAGAATATGGCCTGTGGGCCTTCTGCTGATGGACGGTGGTTTGATGTGTGTCAATCAACCTGAAGGGCCACTTTTCAAAGGAGGCTTAGTAAATCAAAAACAATGTGCTGTTCACAAAGTTCTGAAAAATGCAGCCCTGCTCAATTTTAAGTGAAGAAGAGATTTAGGGGGAATGTGCAAAATGCAGAAATAAGCCACTTAAGGATAGACTTTAAGAAAAGAGTTTTACGGAGGACTAAATAACAGTAGTAATAGATGTTGGGTACTTTTTAATGGAATTATGGTCTTAAAGGTATTTAGAATATGAAGTATGTCACTTCATCTAACATGAACTGTAGCTTAAAATAAAACTAAAGCACAAATACAAAGACTTTTTTTTTTTTTTTTTTTTTCCCATCCTAACTTGCCGCACCTATTTTTTTTCTTTCTATTCAGACTCAAGGTTGTCGTTCACTCTCCCAGAGAACACTTTTAGTTGCTGGAGAACAATAAAAAAACACTTTGCTGCTCTGAATAAGTGTGCGAAACCTTATCAGGGCTCTTTTTTTCTTTCCTTCTTTCTTCTCACAGTAAGGTGAAAGTGAAAACTTCAAATGACATGCTGTAACAGCATTGTTTTTCTCGTACCTGCCTACCCTTTTTTGTGTTTTGTCCCCTTCTCTTTGTTTTTTGTCTGTGCGAGGGCTGTGTCACAATAGCCATTGTTAAAGCCTGTAGAATAATACAAAAAAAAAATTGTAGTAATTAATTGTAAATTGAGAAACGGATTACCTTGATTATTCCAAAACTCGATAAACCTGCAGATCCAAAATGTCAAGACCCTTAGACAATGAAAATGGTGTTCGTCAACAGGCAGAATCAAAAACGCCATCAGTGGGCCTGAGATACAAGTTGTGATATCGAGAGGGACCCTTTCATGGGGGCGGGGGTGGGGGGGTGGACTTGCTTCTTGTCTTGTTATAATGGCTATTTTTTTAAATCGCCTATCAGGTGATCTGGGATTGAGTTTTGCTTCTTGATTATCTGCCTGTATTTTTCATCAACACAAATCACTGCAATTACATGGGCAGTAGAAAGGAGAAGGTTGATCGGCTGCGATAAGGCCCAGGACGGATTAGTTTAGTGTTTCTTTATATCTCACTTTCTTATCTCAGAACCCATCCTTGACATTCTCTGTCACTGCAGACTTGTCCCACTGATTCCTGATTGTCCTATTCCAAATCTAGTCAGACATGAGATGGCTCTCTTAGCATATCCCAGTTACCTGTTAATACCTGCCTAGTGGAGGTTAGCTAGGTCTAAATGTTGGACTGCTTTGCCAATTCTCACAGGCTATGGACACCAGAGCGGCATGTTTTTACCTTCAGGAGTGATGCTTACTCTGATTATTAGGTGCAGGTGGCCTGCTTGGCCATGATGTAAAGGCCTGTGTCCAGTGTAGCCATTGACTCACACTTGACCTTGAAGGTGGCATTTAACCTCATGTTTCAGTAGCGTAAATTTAAATAAAAATAGTAAAATGAGATTGTCATTCCTAGCCTGTAGCTGGAGTTTGTGTATGAACTGAAAAAGAAGAGGGTAATTGTATGAATTGCTAAAGACTAAAGTCAAGTGGATTTGCCCATTGCAATTTCTTAGTAATTTTTTCACTATACACTTTTTTGTTGATCTTTTTAGGCTTACGATGGCTTTGCCAGCCTGGGAATCTCTCGGTTACTGGAGCCATCGGACATGGTGCTGCTGGCCATTCCTGACAAGCTCACAGTCATGACCTACCTGTACCAGATCAGGGCTCACTTCAGCGGTGAGGAGCTCAATGTGGTGCAAATTGAGGCCAACAGCAGTAGGAGCACCTACAAAGTGGGGGACTTTGAAACGGACACCAATAGCTCCATTGATCAGGACAAATTTTACGCGGAGCTGAACGAGGTGAACCGAGAGACGGAGGCCCAGACTGCGAATGGCGCCGAGGCGGCTCCCTGTCCCGAAGAGCATACTGTGAGCAGCAGCACCGCGGACAAGCTGAAGAACGATAGCCCTCCTCCCACCATCACTGTGGGCCCCAGCACCATAGCAGCCCCCTTGTATGGGTCGCAGATCAATGCTGATCCCCCAAAACTTCCCCCGAGCTCCAGTGGGGCTTCAGACGCAGAGGAACTTCGCAAGTCTGACAGGATAGATACGGCACAAGCACAGCCTTCACTTGGTAAAAAGAGGCTCCTGAAAGCAGACACTTTAGAGCTGAGTGACTTACAGCATGTCAGCGATCAAAAGAAGGAGCCATCCCCCACGCTCCCGAGTGAAGAGGCTGACAAGGAGAGAAAGGGGAGCACGGGGCCCATCGGCGGCTCTTTGGAGAGGGACAGGGCAGTGCTCCCAGAGAGCAGGAGCCCAGAGCCAGCGTCCCCGGTGAGGAAGGCAGGGGCTTCCACTCCGCCACACAAGCTGGGCTTCTCCTACAACCGTGACGCCGACCTCATCAAGAAGAAGCGGGCGAGCCTTCGCAACTCTGAGGCGGACGGGGTCTCTGACACTGGCGCCTCTCTCAACCACGCAGACCAGGCCACCAGAAACTTGCAGGTAACAGCTGTCCTCTCATCAACACATGTAAACCAGGGGAAAACAGTTAGTCAATAATCTTGTGTTCATTAAGCCTGATGATGAGAGCATTTGGGAATTAATTTATTCCTTCCCTCCTTCCATAAAATCAAAAAAACATTGTCCTCTTTTAAGATTTTTCATGATAAGCCCATAATAGCCTTGCTTGAAATATACATTTGTTTTCCCTATGTAAATTACATTTTCTCCAGCAGATGACACCTGTCCAGCACTCAAACATGGCTGATGAGAAGGTGAGGTCCTCTACAAGCAGCTGCATACAAAAGCAGGCAAGCCCAGTATATGTCAAGGCTATATGACCATCCGTTGGTCCACTCAAGGGCAGGGAGTCCGTTTTATGCTTTTCAAATAAGATCTCCTTTCATTGCTTTTGGCTAAAGTTTGCATTGTTTTCCTGATTCCCTGAATACTTTAAACATGGATATAGATCTAATATTTCCTGGCAAGGCAGGGATGTCCTTACAAATGTCCTGTTTTTACATCTTCCAAAAGTTTTAATGTTTTTTCTAACACTGGGTAAGTGATGCATTGCTAGACATGTTTTAAACCACCTCACCTTCCACGACTTATCCCAAATCCTCACCTCTTGTGCCCCATATACCCAAACAGAGGGTACAGTCTCGACAGGAGGAGCTGAAGGAGAGAGCCAGGCTTCTACTGGAGCAGGCCAGACGAGACGCTGCCATGAAAGCCGGAAACAAACAAGTGACAAGCCTAACCTCCCCTCCGTCCCGCAGTGCGCATCTCACTGAGGTGATCTATTCACACCAACATACAGTCAGTGTCATTTTGAAATCATTTTGAAAGCAAGAATTGGGAACAATATGCTGTCTTGCAAATGTTTTATTGACAAGAATCTTGCCTCTGTTACTCCCATATCCCCTATCACAGAGCTAGCAAGGGTTTTTGGTACAACCAGCTCTTTGATTAAATTAAAGAAACCGTAATAAAACTATGAAGATTGGTAAAAAGCACATTGGAGACAAATGGTAACACAGCAAAAAAAATTGCACCAAGAAAAAAATGATTGTGATGAAAACAACGTAAGAGATTAGTGTTCATCCATCGCCTCCGGCCATACATGGAGGTGCTAACATGAAGATTTGACATTGTTTTGCTTAAATTGCATCATTCAACATGGTGCAATACCCTCAAGAAGATGTGAGGAGTATGTTAGTGACAAGTGCGTTTTGAATGACCCTAAACACCCAGCCAGACTAAATTGAAGTTAGAAGAAAAATCCTTTGTATTCAGTAAGATTTGCTGGTGACCCTATACTATTGATGTGCGTGTGTGTGTGTATGTGTATAAAATTAAAAGAATTGTAAATATCTTTGAGTAACAACCTGATCTTGAAACCCATCTTTAAAAAATGGCATTGATCACTCAAGACATTTCATGACTTACAATAAGTAGTGAAACAGGCGCTACTCCTTTTGGTTGGTCAAATGTGCATGCATCATTAGATAGCAGTTTAGCAAGGACTTGGTAGTAATGAGACTTGCTATGTTCCTAATATTGATTTGTTAAAACATGCACTTGGGATAGCCTTGTCTGTAAATGTTTCATTGTTTCAGTTTGTAAATAAGGTGTAAGGAATAAACTGAAGGTTAATGTAGCATAGCTTCTTTTCGGATGCAGTCATGGTACCTCTCAAAATCAACAAGTTCAATATTGCTGGGTTTTAAACATATTTATGCATTTTAATTAAGTAGTTCCTGTTCTTTACACAGTGCATATCAGTTCTAAAACAGTGTGCAAAACTGGGAATGTGAACAGTTTATTTTATCAATATTCGAAGAGTCATTTCAATCTAATCGCGTTCTCTGCAACTTCTCAGGGGGCGGAAAGGGTTAGCAAAGCCAAAGTCCTGTCATTCCATTTTCCTTATGTAGTTATCATCAGATAAAGTGTTTGGGGGCTGTTCTGGGAGTGTCATTATGCATGTCTGTCACCTCAGCAGTGATTCATGTCCATCCCGCTTCAGTAGCTACAGAGCTGGAACAATTAAAGAACTTCAACCAGCGCTTCAAAATATATATATATATATATATATATATATATATATATATATTTTTTTTTTTTTTTTTTTTTTTTTCTGACGTCCAGGTTGCACTCTGAATTCTAGTTAATAATAAAAATTGTCAGTGGTAATTAGACCAAGTTGCTTGCCTGTAGTGCTTGCAAATGGAAGTCATACGAAGTGATTTCCTTCCCACCGCACTGAATTGCAAAATTATCGCAGGCCACTTTCTCTGTGTTCATCTATGCTCTCTGCCCAGTCATTTTATTTTCCTTTCATCAGCACGTTGCTTATTACAAAACCTCCCCACATTATGATAAACAGAGGTGCAATTAAAAGGCCTTATCTGTACACGGGGAAACAGCTGATATTTCTTTTAACGGAACCACTCGTGTCTGAGAAGCAAAATGTGCTGTAACCTAATGAAAAATGCATAAAATATTTCAAAATCCTCTCATGCCATGTTAAGTATGGAGAAAGGGTGGCTGACTTTGACTTTTATATTCATCTTAAACGGAGACACCTTGGTGACATGGAGTTACTCTGATAGTGGGGGGTGCTCTTCCCTCTTTTTAAGAGCAAATGAATAATGTCCTGACCGTGGGGGAAACACGCTGGGTGTCTCTTATGAGATTTAAATGAAATCACTACCAGTAAGGGCAGCTTGCACTTGTGCATAATCTACAGTCACACTTAATATGAACCATGCAGTATCCCCCAGTAATTATGGAATAATTTCACTAAAATGCTATTAACTGCTTCGTTGATAGGAATGTCCTTCCTATATTTACAAGGCACAACATAGTAAAAATGTAGTAAATTTAATATTGTGTGATTAATCAACACAAATACAAGCTATACCTGTTCTCCTGACCCAGATGGATATACTGTTTGAAGGGCAGCATTAGGTCTATAAAGACATTTAGGTGAACCGTTGAGGAACCCCTTTGTTAGTAGCTTATGTTGAGTTTCGTCACTTTACTATAAGAGCCAGCCGAACTGCCTTAAATGCACACCGAGACTTCCATCCTTTACAAGTTTAGCATTTTCTTTCTTCTTTTTATTTTATTTTATTATACTCTGGCTTTTAAAGTAGGGAAATGCATTATGCATCGTGCAATATGCTCTGTAGACCCCCTATTTCAATATTTCAATTACAGTGTCATCTGCAGTGACAGTGTGAAGGTTATTCCAACTTGCAGTGCACAACTTGCAGTTACAAAACGATGTTATGCCTTCAGATTGGCCCGTTGGAAATGACAATGGTGTCTGTTAGATGGATTCTAAAGACAGCATGAATAGCCAGTTTCTGAGATATATTCACTTTTCAGGCTATGCTTTTAACCTTATAATACAAAACGGTTTTCAATAAAGGGACAGAAATATTAGGTGGTATGCAATGGTAGATACAGATACAAAGTCTCTACAATTGCTTGTGACATTGTGACAAAATTATATTGATCCTTTTATTACTTCAATCTAGTCTAGTATGTTTTTATTGACCTTTATTTCAATTTCAATGAGTAGGCTCAATATTAGGAATGAACTACTGCAAGAAATACAATGAGAATAATACATATATACATAAAATGTGGTATAAAGGTAAACAAATATGGTATAAAGGAAAAAAATAAAATCTTGGTTATAGGGATTGGTAAATGTACTACATTTTATACTAGTTTCCAAAATATACCAGCACAGGCATTAAAATGAGGACACGGGATTTAAAAATTTAAATACATAGCATTTGGTAATAAAATATCTAAAAAGCAGCAGCTTTCCCATTCTGTTTGTTTGCGGTCTGAATTTAAAAAGGAAGAGAAATGCCCTTGAATTAAATCCTTTTGAATGTAAGCCTTGGAATACTATTTCAGCATAATCTAAAAATAAATGACAACCTCCAAGACCACCCTGCTAAAACCATCAGAAAAAAGAAATAACCGTAGTGTGACATTCTCAAAGCGATCATGGGCTGTTCACTTCTGTGTCTGCTTAAAGTCTTCTGTGTTGTCAGGGAAAGCTGTGTTTATCCCTATTTAGAAGGTCTTGCTTATAAAATGTGCCACTTTGCAGCATGCAAACCATTTTGTTCCCAAGGACAATGGGCTAATGAGGCTGCAGTGCATTAGTGGAGTCAAATATTGAATTGTTTTAGTTTTTAATAGAAAACATTGATCAAAAGAATCCTCGTCTCTCCGTCTGATAATTGTTAGCGATTTAGATTAGATTACTTGATGTCTGTTTTGATTGCTAAGAAAATTGCTGCCGACGCGTTATCGCTGGGGTGGCCTAGCAAATGTATCTTGCTCTAAGTAGTGACTTTGTAGTTTAGCATGCATAAGGAATATTTTAATTAAATTAAATCTGACTTCATTGTTCCAGGGCAATCATTTAATGCAGAAGTGTAAAATGGCAT